>NW_019154122.1:5934133-6073599 GCF_002288905.1 Enhydra lutris kenyoni
TTTGCCTTTCATTTTCATCTTCGAGATGTCAGTTCCATCCACCACAACCCCCTGTGAATGAGGCTAAGAGACCTATTTCTTTCTCTCTCTCTTTTTTTAAGATTTTATTTATTTATTTTGAGATAGAGAGAGCGAGCACGAGTACAGGGGAGGGGCAGAAGGAGAGGAAGAAGCAGGCTCCCCGCCAAGCAGGGAGCCCCATGTAGGGTTCTATCCCAGGACCCTAGGATTATGACCTGAGCTGAAGGCAGAGGCTTAACAGACTGAGCCACCCAGGTGCCCAAGACCTATCTCTGTCCAACCAGTATGGATAGGTTCTTATAGATCTTTGGGGCATTCTATTAAAAGACCTGCCTTCTCAACTTTTTCTGGGGTTAACAATGGGAAAGAGCAGAGAAAGTGCAGAACTCAGGGTAACCCATGCTGCCACATAACCAAGAGAGGAAACATAAAAAGGACCAGGTTTGAAATTCACAATGCTGATTTCCACTTGATACACTGCCCTCTTAGTGACACAGGTTTTGTCCGCTGTTGGACAGATGGCGTGTTCTTGGCAGGTGACATCATTGCGGTGATCCAAGCAATAATGGGGACAATACTGGAGTCTCAGTTCTTCTACCTATAATGTGGCCTGAGGGTTACCAGTACTGTTATAGCTCCTCCTGAAGGAAAACTTTCTCTTCAAGATCAAGTTCTGCTTTCTGGTTTAAGCAGTTGTCATCTTTGCCAAGAGGCTGTGCCTGGTGGGGTGGGGGTAGGGATCCTTGACCAGATCCTCACCTCTGTCAAGGTGTCTGTTGGTGGAGAACATCCTTTTCTCTGGCTTCACGATTCCATGTAGTAGGAGGTCCACCACACCAACATCTCAGCTGCTCTTGATCCCCTGTCTTACTGTTTCCCAGAAGAGGAGGCTTCCTCGATTGGTGGCTTTGGGAAAAGAAATGGGGAATGCTTGGCTCAGTGCCATCCTTCCTTTCTTCCCTCTTCCAACACACGTTTTCTTCTGTTCCTCCGTGGTCTTCTCCAGTCCAGTGCTGTTTCACACTGGGTGGCTAAGTCTGCCTAGCTCTGGAGGGAGGATTTAGAAAGACCCAAAGTCGTACACTCAAAGCCAACATCTGCGTAATCAGCTCTATTGATCATAAAATGACACTTTCATCTCTGCCTACTTGTTTCCTCTGTCTTCCCTTCATTTTGTTCTAAACTCAAGCAGGGAAAAGTGGCATGTGATTTCTTGGGCTCTTCCCAAACCCTAACAGTCCCCGTAGACACACATTGAGGACGCCTATAATCAAATTAGAGAATTGGACCTCCCATAAATAGAAATAGCACATAATTCAGTTTAAGTCTAACAACAGAGACAACACATAATTCATTATAAGTCTAGCGATGAAGTGATGGGATTTTGAAAAAAGTTGTGTTCTTCCAATCTGTAGCTAAAATATTTACATGAGGCCCTGGTGATATGCAGGCGGTCGTTTATGGAGCACAGCCTGTTCAAACCAAACAGTTGGTCTATTCCTGATTTTGGAAACTCGTCAAGGAATCAGTGTTTACTTAGACAACTTGGGCCCCAAGCGGCTCTTGTGTAGGCTGGATTCAATCCAAGGAGAAGCCATGGCCCGGGAACATTCCTCCTTCTCCCCTGACCATTGAAACTCAGACCTCTTAGCTCTCCAGGGCCCTCTGGAGGGTATCCGGCCCAGCCTCCGGTCAACTGTCCAATTCCCCCGCTGAACTGTGTAGACGGAGTTCTGTTTTAGAATTGGCCCCTTGGCGCCCAACCTAATGAGTAATCCTGTGTGTGAATGGCTTATTCATTTAACTCTCAAAGAGAGGGCGTAGGCTTCAGAGCAAAGGATTTGATGTTTCAAATGTGGATGTCTTGGATTAGTCTGGCGCATAAAGCAGGGGTGGGCCAGCTATGGGAAACAGACCAGAGAGAACCTAGGGAGGTCACGTCTGAGTGTCCAGGAAATCAAATCTACTATTTCTATTCTCAGTAAGAAAACAATCGCAACATTTTTGAAGAAAAATGTGTGCAAGTATAACGATCCACAGTAATGCATGGGAAAAGCACGTGCCCCATCACCTAGGCTCTCAATAAAAGGAGTGATTGCCATCGATATTGCCATCGAGATAATTTTGACAGTGAATGAGATCAGTATGTGGGTAGGGCTGGTGGCAATGATAATGGTGTGGTGAAAGTAGCAAATAGGAATTGTTTCTGTGTGCTCCATCCTTCTATTTGGCAACTATCTTTCCCCAACCTTAGACGGTTCAATTGGACGGTCACTCCCCCTGCCAGTACAGCGGTGGATAATGACTTAGGCGTGGCCAATCATGGTACTAATCTTTCCTTCCAATGTGATTGGTCCCCGGACGGACATGTTACACAAGCAGGGCCAATGAGAATCCTTCTCTGAGATTTGGAACCCTCCTCTCCCCTGAGGTGCATTGGTGTGATAGAGCATGAGCCTTGGTGTCTGAAGCTATGATTCTGGCTTATGAAGTTGGGCAAGTTTTGCTGTTGTTGTTGTTGTTGTTGTTGTTGTTGTGTGTGTGTGTGTGTGTGTATGCGCGCTTTGTTTTTTTACACTTCTTTGAGCCTCAGTGTCTTCCTTTTAGTATATAATAGAGTAAAACCTATCCTGCAGGGTTGAGAGTATTAAGAATAAGATACACACAGCACTTGGCGCATGGTGGACATCATTAAAGGGCTTCTGTTGAGAACATACATAATAAAAAGCAATATTCTAACCCGCCCCAGTGTCCCACCCTGCCTGTCCGATCTTCACTCCGTAAAGCACTTCTAAATAACTATAATTGGGAGACCCCACCTTTTAGTGGGGAGGGCCCCTCCTTAATTTTCCCTGACCCTTGAACTCTCTGGAGAGAACAGATGGGGTGAGAGAGTAAAATCTCAGGATGGAAAAGTCACGGTCCAGCCAGTCCATTGACAGCAGGTGATGGGGGTCCGAAGTTCAAGAGATTTTGTTACCTGATAGAACTTTCTGTATGTTTGAAACACTCTATATCTGTGCTGTCCACGAAAGTAGCCACTCATTGAGGGTAACTGTTGAGCACTTAGAATATGGCCAGTGAGACTGAGGCACCAAATTTAAGTTAATTTTCCGTTAAACGCCCATACATGGCCATGGCTACCATGTTGGACAGAGCAACTATAGATGGAAGCTGGCACTGGTGGGCACCGAGGTGGATGAGAATGAGAGCCAGTGCTTGGGTGGGCAGGAGCTCAAGCGAGAAGGGCTAAGACGTGGGAGCAGGTGGGTCTCCAGGGTTGAAGCGGTTGGTAAATGGAAGTCATCTATCTAATTAGCAACTTAAAACTATGCATGCTGGTTTCTAGGCCCCATCGCCAAGCTACGGGACTTCTGAAAACTGTGTTTGATAATTGTCTTGTTAATCTGTAAATTGCAAAGTAATTTAACCGCATTGCAGAAAGATTAATTGCTAGAGGGGAAAAAATCCTTCCAAATCTCCCCACGAGATGATGATCATATTTATAGGGTTCCTTTCGGTCCTCTGCACATGCATGTTGATAAATTATAATCTCTATGGGCATATATCTTATAACCCACATCTTCTGTGTATCATAAAGACTTTTCTGTGTCATCATATTCCTTGTATCGTTTTCAATAATTGTAAAATATTCAACTGGCCACTGTCACTATAATTCATTGGACTATCCCCTTATTTTTGTGTTTCTTAGGATGTTTCCAACTTCTTTCAGAATGATGCTGGAATAGGTGTCCTGATGCACGTAAGTCCCCAATGCTCCCTCAATTTTTCTGTGTGGCAGAGAGCATTAGTTCCGAAGGTAGGAAGACCTGGGTTTAAATCCTGAGCCTTCTTCGCTTGGTGGCTTCGCTTGAACTCCAGTGAGATCATTCATCTCCCTGGGCACCGATTTTTTAATCAATAAAATGGGAACAATAATATCTGCCTTTCTGGGTTGGATATTTGTAAATTACCTCCCAGCTGCCTAAGATGGAGGAAATGTACAAGGAATTATGAAACTATTATATATTTTAAAAATTATTTATTTAATTAAAAATTAAATTAAATTAAAAATTAATTTTGGGGGCACCTGGGTGCCTCAGTAGGTTAAGTGACCAACTCTTGATTTTGGTTCAGGTCATGATCTCAGGGTCGTGAGATCGAGTCCCACATCAGGCTTCTTGCTGAGCGTGGAACTTGCTTGAGATTCTCTCTCGTCCTCTCCCTCTGCTCCTCCCCCCTCTAAAAATATGTATAATTATTTTTAGGAAGTTCAATTATTGGTAGTCTTGCTAGTCAGAGGACCTTCAAATTTTGAGAAGTTTCCTGATTTGTTTATGCTAATGAGCGTCTTGGCC
Organism: Enhydra lutris kenyoni; assembly: GCF_002288905.1. Lineage (NCBI taxonomy): Eukaryota > Metazoa > Chordata > Mammalia > Carnivora > Mustelidae > Enhydra > Enhydra lutris. The sequence continues at coordinate 5,938,513 of NW_019154122.1, forward strand.
AGTCGCCCTTGATTGGACCAGGATCCCCATAGGCTTAGATGCTAGGGGGTCGTGGGTCCCTAAGTGGGGGCCGTGGGACATTTGGGGAGGTGCTAGGGGAAGCAGCAGAAAAGGCTAGGGAGCTGGGTGGGAGGGAGATCTGTCCTTCCCCTACTAATCAAATGCACAATCCTCCCCTTAGGGTTACTTCCCAGGGCTCTTCTCTTCCCACAGCCATGGGTGGTGTGACAACTGAAAACAGGAATGTCAAAGTGAGGGCAGAGGAGAAATTAGGAGGTGCTGGTAAGATGCACTTTCCTACCGGAGTTGGCAGCTGTAGGCATACAGTTAAGGCACTGGCATTTGGAATTCTGCCCCCCTGGGGAGTTTTCATCCCACCTGAGCTACCGAGAGCAAATCATCAAACCTCAGTGAGCTCTGTTTTCCTTGTTGGTTAAATGTCCACGCGGAATTATAAAGCTCATGTCATAAAGAAACCACAGCTTTCCTCCCCAGGCAGGGTGGGTGCGTACCGGGTTCCAAGGTGGGCCATTAGTGCGCATGCCCCTCTCCGGATGTCACAACAGCTCCCAAAAGTGGGCATCGTTATTTTCACTTTACAAGGAGGAAATCGGGGGCGGGGTGTGAAGGCCCTTGGTTACCCCCGGGTTCCCTACTGCTTTATAAACCGAAAGCCCTGGACTGTTGTAATTTGTTGTTATGGTTCTCTGGAGCTCTTCTCAGCCCGTTCCCTGGAGGTTTCTGTTATAAAGTTCTAGAGGACTGCACAGTACATTGAACAGATTGATTTGACTTATCCTTATTGTACACCTGCTGTGTGCTAGGCACGGTGCTGCGGATTCAGCAGGAAACACCAGCAGACAAATCACCCTCAAAGAGGATACACTTTTGCGTGGGAAAACCGACAAATAAACCCAAAACAAATATGCCCTGTGCTAAGCACTGGGGAGGAAAATTAAACAGAGAAGGGGGTTGAGTGTGCTTTCATGTCCAATGGTCATAGAGGGGTCTGTGATCGGGTAACAGCTGTGGTCAGCAGCAAGGCAGTAGTGTCTATCCCCAGGAATATGATCTGTGCTCATCCCTGAAGCTCCAGTCCCCAGCAGAAGTTCTGGCTCCTGGTAGGTAGGTACTCCATAAATATTTGGTGAATGAGTGAATGAACAGCATGGTGTCGGATGTGCTGGGGAAATGTCCACTTTAGGGCAGGTCTGGGCTTTCTGATTCCATTCCTACCAGCCGGCACTTACAGACCTTCCGTGTGCCAGGCACACCTTTCCCTTAGAGCTTCCAATCCAGCAGTCTAAAAGAGGAGGGAGAGAGCAAGAGAGAGAAAGGACTGAAGAGAGTAAGGGAAGAGTGAGGGGTTAAGTGCAAAGAATAAGAGTTTCAGGGTCAGGAAGGGGTTCAGCAAGTGTATTGCCTGACTTTTTTTTCTTGGTGCAAAAAATAGCTAGTTCTGCTTTTTGGACTGGGACTCGCTGAGTCAGGGGTTCAAAGAGAACAGCATGAGGATGGGAGGGGCAGATGTCCTCTGCGGCAGATGGTGATGCCCCAGGGACCGCCTGTGGCCTTGAAGATGCTTCCCTCCACCCACTCTGGCTCAGAAATCAAGGTCAGGGGCAGACAACCAAGCTCAGTTCCCTAGGGATCCCGATCCCAGCCTCTCAACCAGGCCAGCCCTTCCCAACAACATCACCCGTGTTCCACCCTTGGACTCCACACCAGGCTCAGCGGAGTCTCAGAGGCCAAGGGTGTGAGAAGAATCATCCCGGCATCTGTTATTCACCATTATTTCCGTTCTTTTGGTCACGCTTCCTCCTTAGCTCTGAAGACGCTGGGTCAGTGTTCCTTTCTGCACAAACGAGACCATTTTGCCCGGGCCTTTGTTCGGCCTCACAAAAGAAGAGAATCATTATGAAAAGAACAGATTTTGTATTTCATCTTTACCCCAGATGACATTGCCTTGATCCCTAAAATAACTCCAGATCTCCTAGGTGGAACTGGTTCGTTCCTTTTCATCTTTCTATTTTGCAACTGTTTACAGAGACCATCACCATAGCGATATTATCAGAGCAGGTCAAATGAAACTCCAAACCCTTGGGTTGTTATTGGTTTTTCCTTTGTACCTCGGAACATGACTTTTTCACCCCAAACCAGCTCTTTCATTTCTTAGAAGCACTTAAGTTCTCCGCTCCAAGTCAGAAGCAGCCCCTTCTAATTCCCAGCAGTGAAAATCACAGAGGCGGTCCACACCAGGACGAGGGGTAGAAGTGTTTGAACTCAGTTTCCAAACTGGAAATCATATTTACCAGAAATCTCCTTTCCTTCAGATAAAACTTGGGTCAGAGTTTCAGGGTGTTGAAAGAGGCACTAAATAAACTAAAAATCTGAAGGACCCTCAGTGTTCAGTCCAAGGAACATGGCTACAGAGCTCAGCAAATAAACAGCTGGCGTGGGGTGAGCCTTTAGCAAATGCTTATCTTCTCCACTATTTTCCTTTAATAATCGTCGTCTTGGACAAGAGCCTTTATTATAGAATTCTTGTGCACTGCCAGTGGGGTTGTGAATTTGTATGACTTTGCTAATCGAGAATTTGGCAATAGGGAGGAAAAACCTTGACAATGCGCCCTTCCTTTGATGCTAACATCTACTTGTGGGTTCTAAAGAAATAATGAGGGATGTGACCAGAGGAGTACACACAAAGACATTTGTTCCTGATAATGGTGAAACATTGGGGCGCCTGGGTGGCTCAGTGGGTTAAGCCTCTGCCTTTGGCTCAGGTCATGGTCTCAGGGTGCTGGGATAGAGCCCCGCATTGGGCTCTCTGCTCAGCAGGGAGCCTGCTTCCCCCCCACCCCCTGCCTGCCTCTCTACCTACTTGTGATCTCTGTCTGTCAAATAAATAAATAAAATCTTTAAAAAAATTTTGTTGTTGGAGAATCTTTAATAATGTGTAAAATATTCATGATGTGTTATTAGGTGAGGAAAAAGCAGGTTACAAAAATATGCCATTTTAAAAAAGATTTTATTTATTTATTTGACAGAGAGAGAGACAGGGAGAGAGAGAGGGAATATAAGTAGGGGGAGTGGGAGAGGGAGAAGCAGGGTTCCTGCCGAGCAGGGAGCCCGATGTGGAGCTTGATCCTAGGACCCCAAGATCATGATCTGAACTGAAGGTAGAAGCTTAACAAATGAGCCATCCAGGTGCCCCAAAATATGCCATTTTTGTAAAATATTTATATATGTGCAAAAGACAAAAAGATTGGAAGTATAGGTTCTATAAAAAGACAGTAGTAATGGTTTCTTGGGTTTCTTTCTTTCTTTCTTTCTTTCTTTCTTTCTTTCTTTCTTTTTTTTCTTTTCTTTCTTTCTTTCTTTTCTTTTTTTCTGGTGCTTGTATCTGTAGTTTTTCTAAAACGGGCAGGTATTTCTGTAGCCGGATGCTTCAAATGCTATTTTGAAGAATAATAAGCCATCATGCCTTTTCAAATCATCTCTCTGATGGTCTTACTGGGCAGAAACAGAGTCTTATTCCCGGAGCCTCCTTGCCTAAAACTCATGAGATAGGAGGTCCTCAATGATCTCTTACTGTGGTTGGAATAATGAATTCACTGTAGGGTCGTGGAACCCATAAATATTTAATCACCATGGGTTTTCCTCCTACTTGGAGTTTAAGGTCACAGATACTCAAGGCTAACATTAACTAGGTGTCAAACGCGTGGACAGTATAATAAGATTGGCAAATGTGTTTACAAAATACCAAGACTCGTCTGATGTTTGGTGAGAACAGTGAAGACTGTTGGGGCATGGGGGAGAAGTATGAAGAGCAGAACTACGATAGCATGCTATATGCCACGAGTTGATTGCTTATCTTCTTTAAATCTCACAACAACTGTATGTGGTAGGCACGACATTCCCATTTTATAGCTGCGGAAACCAGGATATGGAGGTTCGGCCACCTGACCTTTCAACATCACGGGGAGAAAGAAGATGCTTTTATTCACCAGAAAGCCCAGTTTATGATTGGAACGGTGGAGGTAGGAAGGGAGAGTGGATGGAGAAGGACGACGTCTACTTGTATGGCATGGTCCCAAGAGGTTTTGTTTTGTTTTGTTTTGTTTTGTTTTGTTTTGTTTTTGACCAGACTGGTAAATATTTAGTTTGCTGGCTAGGGAAACGGAGAATAATTTTAACTACCCACCTTCGAGCCCTTGGGGATGATGTTGATTTCAAATGAGGATTCTAGAGTGTTCTTATAATCAATCTCACTCACCTGTGGCAAGTAGCGGAAGCTTTGCAGTAATATATAGCACAAATGTGCCAGAGGGTAAATTATACAGAACCCTAGAGTCTATCCTCGCTATGATCATCACTCAAAAACATCTAGACTGCCTCTTTGTTTTGGGGTGGTGTGGAAGAGTGGGAAAAGCGTAGGCTTTGGGGTCAGACAGACCTCTCTGTTCAAACCTCGGCTCACCATCCGTGTAGCTGTGTGGTCTTTGTCTTGCCTCCCTGGCTCTACCTGGAGGTAGCCATGGAACCTTCACATGTTTAGGGAAATCCTGCCTCAATCGGTCGTCCCAAACGTCTCCTGCTGTACTGGAAGCTATCACGAGAGCTCCTTCGACCTGTGTTAGTCAGGATCATGCTAGCTGCTGAAACAAACAGCCCCAGACTCTTAGTGGCTTATGACCACACAGGTTGATATTCTCCCTGAGACAGTCTGATCCGATGTTTCAGGGGACTGTGCTAGGAGGGGATTCAGGCTTCGTCCACACTGGAGTCCTCCCTCCCGTCCTCTGCATATTCAGACAATATGACATAGCAGACAAACAAAGAGAGAGAGATTGAGAGTATGGCACAGGTCACAAGTGGGTTTTAAGGGCCCTACCTGGAGGTGGGTCTGCTCACTTCCTCCCACATTTCAATGGACAAACCCGGCCATATGACCACGACCTCCCTCAAGGGATGCTAGGAAACACAGACTATATTTGAGCCCAGGAAGAAGTTTTCTAGATCCATATAGGCTTTAAATGGGGCCAGACCTTACAGAATCTGGGATCAAGGATATCTGATCTTGTCCAGCTGTTTTAAGGTGTGAAATAGGCAGCACCAATGAATGTTAGAAATGGACAACATTGCACTGAATCTACAGATCATCAAAATGAACATCTTAACAATACGGAGTCTTCCAATCCATGAAAAGGGTACATCTATTTATTCAGCAACTTAATTTCTCTTAGCAAAGTTTTCTAGTTTTCAGGGTACACAGGACTTGTGTATCTTTCATTAAATGGATCCTTAAGGGTTTTTTTGTGTTTTGATGTTATGGTAAATGTTTTGTGTGTGTGTGTGTGTGTGTGTGTGTGTGTCTTTTAAAGATTTATTTATTTGGGAGAGAGAGTGAGAGAGAGCGAGCACCGGGGGAGGGGTAGAGGGAGAAGAAAATCTTAAGCTAAGCAGACTCCACATTGGGCACAGAGCCCCCCACATGGGGCTCGATTTCATGACCGTAAGATCACCACCTGGGCCAAAACCGAGTCAGTTGCTCAACCAACTGCACCACCCAGGAGCCCCAGTAAATGGTTTGTTCGCTTGTTTATATATGTAAGTAATCTCTATGCCCAATGTGGGACTCGAGCTCACGACCCTGAGATCAAGAGTCACATGCTCTACTGACTGAGCCAGGCAGGCGCCCAGGGAAATGGTATTTTTTAAACATTTGATTTTCAGTTGTTCGTTGATCTGATTCATTATTCCAGCATTTCACTAGACTGGTCTCTCAGTCCCCTGCCACTATACCGGCTCCTACGCCAATTTTGTGTCTGGTTCAGTTTCATTTCCAGCAGTGCAGTGTCCGATTGGAATTAGCTATGAGTGCAGTGGAGGAGTTGGGGTTTGCATCCTGGACAACTGTGCTTGGAGGTTTTCTGGCTCACCAGGTTTCGTTCACAGAGTACTGTGTTCCAGGTACGATGCTAGTTGTGAGTGAGGACTCACAGCCCCTGCCTCAAGGAGCCTGGAAAGTAGTAGGGGCAAATTGCAAATATAAAGGTGTTCAGAGTACAAGGTTTCCAGAGGAACACAGAGCAGGAGGCCCCAAACGCAGCTTTTGAGGGGACTGTCTGGGAAAACTACACAAGGGAAGGGTCAGCCTCAGACACATTGTAGAGGCCTATCCCAAGCCTGATGGGCAGCTGGCTGGCCAGCTTAATAAACTAAACATGAATTTTCCCAAATATGCATATAAAAACTCCAACAGCTGGCCCACATGTGAGAGGCCTTTCTGTAACTCTGAGCAAGACCCCACAGATGGTCAGAATACAAATAGTTCTGGTCCAGCAGAAGGCAGCTGTGAGTTCTCCCAGGTACCTTCTAGAAAAGCCAAAACAAAAGCCCTAAGAGGATGGTGTCCAAACTCAGACCAAGATATCCTCTTGACACTGACTTTGGGGATGTGTTTAAAAAGAACTGGATTGCTAGTGGTCTGTTTACCTTCCCACTTCTTGCTACATGTTCTTTCAAGATGCTAAGGGATGGAAAAGTTGATGTAAGCTGTCTAGCCAAGACTGCCTCCTCTACAAACCACACAGTGTTCTGTCTTCAAAGGAAATCAGGATTTTGTTTTGCCTGTATCCAGTCCTGCTTAGGGTTCCAATGACTAGAAATTTCTGAGCCCCAAAAGGAGCCTATTTCATTGCTTTGCATGAGTTTACCCACAATGCATGGCTGTATGACCATCTTTGGGTTTTTTTTTTTTATTTTTTTCTATTCTCCAGCATCCCCTTCTCTTTCATTTTGTAACAGTACCCTGACTTCCCCCACCACCAGGGAAACAGTTCTCCTCCCTCATGATCAGTGTGGTGAAGGGTTAGAAGCTAATTCTAGGGTTCTCTTGTGTCCCCAAAGACATGGTAGAACATCTAGAACCACAGTTAATAATCCAAGAAGATCCCCAACTCAGGAAGCAGGCTCAGGCTTGTTAAATCAGAGGTGATTTGGGGCTGAGTGAGCCCCAGTCCCCTGTGCCTTTATGAACCCACATTTCCAGCTGTGGGGATTTAATCAAAGAAGGAAGGAGAGAAGCCACATTGGGCAAGCTTCTGGGTAATGCCTGCTTTTAAGGTGTCCTGTATTAGCTGGTGAGCATCACAAAAGATTCAGTGTACAGGGGAAGGCAGTCTCCCTGAGGTCCTTGAGATTGTTTCTTCTTTCCCTGAGTGATAGTACAATTTGGCTCAGGGCTTCCCTCCTACCCTGCCTCAATTCAGCAAACACTTATGGACACCTACTCTGTGTAAGTTGCCTTGCTATGGGCTGGAATGTAGTAGCATCATCTTTTGGCATTGGCAAAGTACTCTCCTATATATGACCTCAGTTTAGGGATTCTTAGAACAGACTCTGCGTCAGAAAGACCAGAGTGAGGATGGATTCATCCAGGCATTTTCTGTGTGACCTTAGGCAAGTCATTTCTGTGCTTCCGCTTCCTTTTCTATAAAATAGTAATAATAGAAATTCCTAGCTCACAGGATTGTTGGGAGGAATCAATAAGGCAATACACGGAAAGAGCTTAGTACATAGTAAGCACTCATTTAAAAGTAACCGTACTTTATTTGTTGTTCTTGGTCCACATAGACACACAATAATCAGTCCTATGATGTCGATATGACAATCTCATTTCTTAGACCTCCACTGAATACCTATTATGTTCTAGGTGCTGGAGAGCCATAGTAACCAAAGGAACATTTAGATACAGAGAAGGAGGCATCAAAGGAAACTCCGGGGAAATGAGAGAACCAAGAGGGGTGCATCAAGGAGACTGGCCAATGCAGCAAACACTAAGGAGTCAGCTGTGAACTGAGGCCCCACAGCGACCACTGGCTTCTGCAACATGGAGTTTCCAGGTCGGCGGGTGGAGGCAGAAGCTGGACCCAGACTGACTTGAGAAACTGGAGTTAATGTGGGAGCAGCAGTTGCAGAGAACTCTCACAACATTTTGATGTGAAGGGGAGCAAGCAAATGGGGAGGTGGCTGTAGGGAGACGTGGGATCAAGGAGCTTTTTTTTGCTGAAACAACAAAAATCCTTGTGTCTTAGGATACAAGATATTGGAGCGTATTATGCTAAACAGGTGGGAATGATCCAGTACAGAGGGAAAAACAGATGACGAAGGACAGAGAGATCTAGGGTACAAGCAGAGGCGTCCGCTCTGATAGGTACACAAAAGCTGGAAAGCAGAGAAGGTGGGTAAGGGTGTGGAGCAGGTGGTAGAGCAGAGAGTTCTGTGAAGTAAGAGGCAGGTGCATCTGCTTAGAGTGAAGCATGAGAAGGGGCACGGGTGGGAGACTGAAAGATCACCCTGGCACGGTAGCAAGGGGAACTGAAGATTGTGGAGAAGTAGAGCAGGGTTGCTAGCCAGGGCTCATTTGAAATCTGGGGGCATCAAACTAAAGGACGCCGGTCACTTTCCATTTCCCAGCAACGTTCAGATGTTCCGAAGCAGAGTGTCGGAGACTAGCTGGGCTTACCTGGGTTTGCGAAAGTTAGAGGAAAAGAGAGGGACAACGGGTTAGTGGTTTTTGCAAGGAGGAGGGTGTGGTGATCATGGCTAAGCTGGGTGAGGAGGGAAGTGAGCTTGAGCGGGAGAATAAAGACAAGGATCGGGCAGGGTCAAAGGTTTGCGGGGCTTGACAACGTTGAAGAAATGCTTGTGTGTGCCACTATAGTAATGAGGTTCAAGTCAGACTTGAGATATGAGACTGTGTTTTCTGAGACAGTGCAATTATGGGCGAGAGCAAGTCCAGAGTAAGACCCTGGGAGTGGATACCCGGGGTGGAAGGAAGGAAAAACTCATTGGAAGGAAAAACTCCTCCTCAGGGAGGAGTCAAGACTATTTTTGATGGATTATGCATATGGATGCTGAAATCATAAAAAAAGGTACAGGAGGGGAGGAAGTTAGGTCATGAGAGCAAAAAGGAGGGGTGGTGGCAGGTGGAAAATATTACAGCATGAACCTCAAGAGGGTTTGGGTTTTTGGAAAGAGGAGGGGAGGAGAAACAATACTAAAAATATTTATGGTCCTTGTCTGCCTATCCACAGCCCCTGGTGGGCAGCCACGTGTAATGCCCACAGTCCCCACGTGCATGGCCATGGTTGACTAGTCACAGGTAGGGTCCAACCTGTGGGGACCCAATTTGTGGACCAGCCAGGGACCTGTCCAATGAGCTGTCATCATTAAAACAGGAGATGGGGCCATTGGATTCTGTTGCGATTTGAAGTAGGAAACACAATAATCTGAAGTAGGAAACAAAAATAATTTGCCAGTTAATAGAGTGAGCTGATGCAGAAAAAGAGGGGGCAGGATGGACCCAAAGCAGGCTGAAATGTTGAGGGAATCGTGCTATGAACAAGCTGACGATGCAGGACTGCAAAGAAGGAATGGAGCAGGTGCATCCAAAGCAGCAGAAATGGGGCTGCAGGAGAGCGATGGTGTAGCCTGTCCCCGCACCCTCTTCCATGATATAATTTAACTTTCAAAACAGGGAACTTAACTTTTCGAGCAGAGAAGCAACGGGATCAGACCTAGGGTTATGTATATGGGCTTTGGCTGGCTTTGAACTCATTAGTTAAGTGATCTCGAGCAAATGACTTAACCTCTGTGTGCCTCAGTTCCCTCATCTGTGAAATGGGACTAATAGCACTGACCTCACAAGGTGGCAGTGAGGACCAGATGAGACTATACAGATAATGCATTTTGAACAGCAAGGTTCCCTGTCAATCTTATTTTCTACAAATAAAAAGTTCAAGGGTTCTTTCTTTCCCAAATCTTTCCCTCATGCCTTGATCCCCTGCCTTCTAGGAGGGATACCACGTTCTCTTGGTGAGACCTCCCAGGTCACGCCTTCTCCGTCTCCTTGCTGGTTCCTCTTTACCACCTCGACCTCTTCTCCTATGAACTCACCTAGATGTCTTGTACTCTTAAGTACCTTAAAATGTCATTTATTAGCTGACAGTTCTCATAGCAACTCCAACTTCTTCTGATTACTTACATTTCCATTCGCATCTCCAATAGGCATCCCAGACAGAGACCTTGCCCCGAACTGACTCTTACACTCCCCCACCAAAACCAAACCAAACCAAATCCTGCTTCTCCTACAATCTTCCACAGACCGGTAAATGGCAAATCCTTCCAGTGCTGATCAAGCCAAACCTCTTAGCATCATCCCTGACTCCTTCCTTCTTCTCATGCCCACCATCAAGCCAACGGCAAATATCCAGAATGGGATCTTCCCTTGCCACCTCTGTGGCTACTACCCTCATGTAAGCTGTGTCCACTCTGCTGTGTGGCTTTCAGTGTACCTCTTTCTACTTCTGTTTTGAGGATTAAATGAACTACTATCTGTAAAGTGCTTAACAGTGTTCATCGCATAGGAAGCCCCATTTAAGTGTTTTTAAAATAAATAATAGATGCCTTAGATAGCTTTCTACTGGCCCTAGCCCCCTACAGTCCATTCGGGACACAGCAGCCTCCTGATCCTTTTCCAGCCTAGGCCCCATCCTGTCCCTGCTGGGCGCTTCTCTGACCTCAGCTTCTACCAGTTTTCTCCTGCTCAATCTGGGCCAGCCACCTTGGACTTCTCGGTCCATGAACACACCAGGGACTGCCCCCATTGGGTCTGTGCCCTTGCTGGTTCTTGTGCCTCCCTCTGATCAGATGTTACTTTCTAAATTAGCCCGCCCTGGGGCCCCACTTCCCTAATCGGCCTGGCAATTCCCCCACCCTGAGTCTCCTCCACATCTCTAATCGCCACCTGACACTATTTTACTTCATAGCTGATGGTGTCCCCTCCAACTGTTCAAGCTCTGCAAAGGCATGCACTGGGACTGTCAAGTTTGCCGCTCTATCCTTAGAGCCCAAACAGTGCTCAGTACACAGCAGGTGCTCAATAAATGCTTATCAAGTGCGAGAATTCCTGTGGCACTCTCTTCTCTGAATTCTCATAACACAAGCCTTAAACACTCACTTGAATCCATTTTTATGCCACTGGCAGCTTTTGACTACGAGGTCCCTGAGGATGGGGGCCTAGGACACAGCCTGGTGTGTGGTCGTAATTCCACCATTTGTGCAACCCTTCACAGTTTACAATCCCCTCACGGGTGACCTGATTTGATTTTCAGGAGAGTGAGCAAGCCAAGCAAGGCAGGTTATTATCAGCAAGGCTAGAATCCCGGTTCTCCTGCCTTCTAGACCAAGCTCAACGGCTATTTGTTGAATGGAGAGAGAGTGAGTGAGGAGAAATGGGGGGAAAAAAAGGACTTTGAGTCACTCTGTGGAGTGAGGCAGCCCCACTGGGCAAATGGGCTGGTTCTCTGTAACACATCTCGCAAACGCCTAGGATTTATTGATGCAGTTTTCTAATCTCTACCTGTGTGGTCCACACAGCTATCCTGCAGCAGGTAGCAGAAGATGCTCTGGGGGCATCTTCCTGTCTCCTGCACCTCTGCTTTCTTTCGGTGCCTCCAACAAGGCCTGGTATAGAGCGGGTGCTCAGTGGGTGGTGCGGCCCGAGACTCCTTTAGAGATCAGGCTCAGGTGCAGCGACTTGCTTCCGGGTCCCCCACCTAGCAAGCAGCAGCGCCGGGACCCCACCTCGGGTTCGGGAGGCCTCGGTCTCCGGGATGGGTCCGCCCCGCGGCAGCTCTAGTTCCGGATCCGCGCGGGAAAGCGCGTGCACCGGGCGGGGCGGGGAGGGCGGGCAGGGCCCGACACCTCCCAGCCCGAGCGCCTTCCCGGTCCCCGCCCGGGAGATCCGCGCGCACGGTCCCCCACCCACCCGCGCCTCTGCAGCCCCAGGGCCGGAGGTGGGGCGTGGGTGCGGGCGGAAGCCCCCGTCCCCGCCCAGTCCTTGAGTCCCCGGCCGGCCCGCCCACCCCGCCAGCCGCCGGGCCCCGCCCCGCCCCTCTCACAAGCCCCGCCCCGCACTTCCCCCTTCGGCGCTCCTCCCCCCCGCGCCGCGCTCCATACTTGGCGATCGCCGCGGCCCTGCGCGCTCATTGGCCAGGAGCCGGCGGCGTGGGGGCGGGCCCGGGCCGGGCCGGGGCGGGGAAGGAAGGTGGCGGCGGCCCGGCGCGGGGGGAGGGGGGCGCTGACCCGGATGTTCACTCCTGGGCACCGGGGGAAGTGGAAGCGCCGGGCCCTACTGCGGGGGGGAGAGCCACAGACGCCGGGACCGGGACCGCCGCCGCCGCCACCATGGTAAAGGCCCGACGTCACTCTCTCCCAGGCCCAGGGGCCCCGCGGGAGCTCGCGTCTCCCCTGCCCCCGCCGTCCCCCCACAGCCCCTGGCCGGAACAGGGTGGGTCCCCCGGGTGGGGGAGGGGCGGGGTCCCGGACCCAGGTGGACACCGTCGCCACCGGCTCAGGAGGGGGCTGCCTGCACGAGCACCTGGGCTGGGCAGCGACCCTGCCTCCCTCTCCCAGCCCCCGCCCTTGGCTCAAGCTGGAGTCCCACTCTCCGCCTCTCGGTCAGGCGGGTCTCCCCCATAGCCCAGGCTAGACCCTCCTGGACCCGTGATCCAGGCCGGGCACCCCTCTCGGGTGACCCAGGGTTGGTCCCCCTTCCTCTTTCCCACGGCCCGGGCTGGTCCCCTTTGCCCGTCCCCGCCGCCGGGGTAGGCCGTCGTTTCTCCCTCCCGTGGCCCAGACAGGGCTCCCCTCCCTGTGGTTCGGGTTAGGCCTGTCTCTTCTCCATGGTTTCTGTCTGGACCCCAGTCAGCTCCTTCTCCAGTGGCCTCAAGTCTCGATTTGTTTCCCCCACTCTTCCGTGGCTTCAGCTTAAATCTTCTCTTCCCTCCTTGGCCTTAGTCTGGACCTCCCCCTCCTCCGCCCGCGGCCCTCGCCTAGACGTTAACCCCCGCCATCCCTTCTCCGGACTTCTCACCGTTCTTAGCGTAGCCTGCGTCAGCTCCGCTATCCTAGGTCCCCGGGTTTACCTTCCTTCCGGGGCCTTGGTCCCTGCCCTGCCCCGACCCAGATAGTTCCTCCCCTCTGCCCGGGGAGGACCTTTACCGCCTCTAGGCAGCGATGGGAGCTCTCCTGTCCGCGGGGGGCGGATGGTGGTCCCGGGGCTGTGCCTTCGCTGGTGGAGGGTTGCCTCCTTCTGGGGAGGTCCCCGGCAGCGAGCGAGCGAGGGAAGGGCGGGCACCTGTGTGCCCTGAAGGCAGGAAGGCAGCGCCGCGCTCTGCGGGCCCTTTTCCGTGGCCACTGCCTCCTTGCCAAGGGTGTACTGCCTGCGGGATGCCGTGCCCGGGCCTGAGTCGCAGCCGAGGGATGAGGGTGGGGGGAGCCGACAGGACAGGAATGAACGCACAATCGCCCTTGTGAGGCTGCAGCCCTTGGGGGGGCCGCTGGGCCGCGAGGCCAACATACGGCCTGGACACGATGCACCCCAGCAGACGCAGCCTCCCTTTCCCCCTGAACTGTCAGCTCGTGAGGGTTGGAACTGCTGATTATGGAGGTACCTCGGATCAGGTGAGCGGGACTCGGAGAAGGACAGAGCTGGAGAGAGAGCGAGCCAGCTACTTCCACTCGTGGTGTTTGTTTTGATAATGAGCGAGGTGCTCTGGGGCTCTGTGACTGGCTTGAGATTTCACCGTCGCCTCCACCAGTGAGCCTGCCCTGCCTCAACTTTGCAGCCTTCTGTGGGGCAGGCTCACCACCCGGATTGGAAGGGCCAGAGGGCTTCTGCCTTACATGGTCAAGGAACCTTTGGAGATGGGCAAACAGAGCTCAGGCCATCCACCTGCTCTTCCTGCCCAGTGCTGGCAGAGGCTTGCATGTGAACTTTGGGCCCCAAAGTGTTTTGAGGATCTCAGTTTCTTGTTTAATGAAGTGATGTGGCTGCTGAACCAGGATGACTAATTAAGAGTGGCTAAGTTTTTTCTTGCTGCCTTCCTGTATATTGATTAAAATTGTGGCTTATTGAATGTTATTTTAATAGCCATTTTTAATGCTGTTGGACTTCTCCAATGTTTGTGTTGCCTAAAGGTGGCCCCACCCCAGGCGTGGGTGGGGAAGTACTCCAGGACAGGTTTGCGTGAGGACGGTGAAAGTGGAGTGAGGTTTTATAAATTTGCTGTAAGGTCAGAAGCCGGGGAATGTGGATCCAGCGGCCAGGTGGGGCTACTTAGGGCAGCATATCTGGCAGGGAGGGGGCATCTTGGCTTAGCCCCAATTCTCCCAAGGTAGTTGGAAATGCCCATCATGATCCAGGAGGAGCACAGTGACATGGGATGCTTCTCACGAGACCTGTATTGGGGTTTTATTTGGACAGTCTGAAAACTGTGGAAGGGATGGAGGAAAAGGGCAAACATTTCTTGGGAACTGCTGGGTGCCTGGTCCTGTGCCGAGCAATCGACCTGTATGAGCCTCTTGAACCCACACAGAGCCCTTGGAGGTAGTGGCTGTCCTCGTTCTACAGGTGAAGCTGCCGCCGCTCGGGCTGTGGAGTGACTTAACTCAGGGTGTTGCTCCGTCACTGAAAGCAGGCCCAGCAGGCTCTAACCGCCATCCTCCCCATTGTCCCAGGCCGCTTCTGTGGCAGGAGATAGAAAGGACACTGTTTAGAAAACAGAATAATGGGATACTCAGGGATAGCAAGGGAGCACCAGCGTTTACTGACTCTTGCCTGTGTTCTGGGTCCTTTACATAAGAGACCTCTCCTAGCAGTGTGGTAGTCCGATGGTGGCACGGGCATATCTGGCCCTAGGCCAGGGTGTGAGGTCCTCGAGGGCAGGGGGTTTCTATTGTGCTTTCCATGCCTGCACCGCTGAGGCCTGGAACATCACCTGGCTCTGAAGGAAGTGGCATAGAGTGCTCTTTCAGGTTGTGTCTAAATCCATGAACTCAGGCGCTTGGATTTTCGTGCTCCTCTCAGTAACTCGTTCTTAGTATCCTCCAGGCTTAGAAGTAATTTCTGACTGCGTATTGTCAAATTGATCCCTTACACGGACACTCTAATAATCCAGGCTAGACAGTTGGGTGAGGACACGAGTGGTGATGGGGTGTTGTGTAATAGGTAAATGAATTAAGGCCACTGCGTTTTTTATTTTCAGTAGATTTGATGGTAGAGAAAACAGCTAGCTCTCTATTAGCCATGGAGGGAGATAGCAGCTTGAGAATCTAAAGTGCATTGGATTTTGGAGTGAATTCCATGACTTGTTGGCGTCAGTTAAGTGCACAGGCAGAGATGTATTTGCACGCATTCCCTTAGCGGGAACAGTCCTACTGCTGCAAGCTCTTTTTACGGTTTCAGAGCACTTTTCCTTACACAGCTGTAGCTTCTAACGCGGGAGTGATTGTTCTGACTTACCAGTTCTGATTCCAGGGCCAGCTGGTGGGGCTGCAGCAGTGAAAGGACAGGCAGGCCCCCTCAGGAGTTGTCCCCGCGGCTCACAGATGGTTTTGCCTGGCAGGAGCTGATAGAAGCCTGTCACATTGCTGCAAGGTGAAACAATGTAGCTGACGCTAATGTGTCTTGGCTGGGCTCCTGGTATGGACCCAGACCCCACGCTGTATACAGCCGTGTTCATTCAAACCCAACTGGCCTCCTTGGTGGAAGGCGTGCAGAGGGTAGCCAATAGTCAATAGCTTGAGATTGAGCGGATAAATCAGAGTTTGAAAGCAGACATTCCTATTTATAACTCGGAAGTCCAGTGCTGCTTTTACATTCCATGGGGGAGACCAGAGGACAGGTGACGAGCAGCCCAGGGAGATGGGAGCGGGGCTAAGTACATAGACTGGAGACGCCCGCGTCCCAGGCTGGGAAATGCTTGCCAGTAGGCAAACACAGAGGCACCTCTGGGCACCTGAAGCTATAGGACAGCGTTAATTCTGTGTATAGTAAGTGCCTTTTCTGCACAGCTTTATGTGTTGAGGAGGCACTGATGAGCAAGACACGGGTCCATCCCTCACAGCTTACATTCTGGGGGTGGGGGAATGTCACTTTACCTAAAATTGAAGAGGGAAGATCCTTGTTTGATACGAGGGCAAGCCATTTGTGTGAGACCTGGCAGATTTAAGAGAAAGTGGGGGCTTGTGCCTGGTTTCGCTCCCAGAGTGTGTGTCTGGGAGTGTGTCTGTTCTTCCCGCTGCTGTAACTGTGGAAGCAGATTGCCCGGCACACACACACACACACACACACACACACACACACACTCCCCCGTTGGTTCCTCTGCACCCCAGCAGCCCTCCTGCCTGGAAGTGTGACCTTGTGTTGCCGCGGAAGTCCTGCCCTTCTGACCTGCGTAGCGGCCATTCATGGTGGAGCTCCTGATCCAGAAACTTGGCTCACATGATACCTCCCCTGGTTTACTTACATGGAACCTAAAGCTTGAGAGGTTGAGCGACCCGTGAGAGTGGCGTGCCTGGGCCTTGGAGCTGGGTCCCTCTGACTCCAGTGCTGGAGCTCACTGTGTCTCGGAAGCTGAGAGCAGAAGGGCCCGTAGCTCTCGCAGCGGATCCCGGCAGTGCGAGTGGGGAGTGCAAGGCCAGAGGCTGCAGACGTTCGGACCAGCTGCAGCAATGCCATTTCTAAACCCAAGCTTTCAGAGAGTCATGTTGCAGCTTGAGGAGGTGGAGGTGCATGTTTTTAGGGCACCAGCCATGTGCGTGAGCTGTGCTGGGGGCTTTAGCCCCCTGCATCCGGGCCTCAGCCCCTCCAGGACAGCTCAGCCTTTGGAGGGAGGCAGCACAGGATAAGCAGTTAGGACCAGGAGTCCGACTGCCTTGGGATGAGAACAGGACCTCCTCATAAGGCTTGTTTTGAGGATTAAATGAGACAGTAGGCCTCAAGTCCTTCCAGCAGCATCGGGCACATAATTACATACATGCTCACTGTTACTATTCTCGTCACCATATTACAGATGACGTTCGAAAGGGTACGTGGTGAGGCCCTCCGTGGCTGTGAAGTGAAGGAACTGGGTTTTCTGAGCCCAGAGATAGACCCCTGTTCGCCGCTCCTGATTGCCTGCTGGCGTTCACTTGGCTATGGGCTGTGTCTTGAAGAGCTTCTCTAATAGAGCCTGAGGCTCTACTTCCCCTGCAAAAAAGGCTCCCTGTGCACAGGACACGGCGTGTTGTCACAGCCTGATGCTGTCTCTCTGCAGTTTGGATGCCTTGTCTGTGCCTGGTGGAGGCCCTTGTGAGTCCTTGCCCTCTTTCCCGGACTGGGGACAGAGCATGTGAGCTCCGGGCAGCAGGGCCCTTGTCTGCCTGGTTCCCACTAACCGCCCCACACCTTGCACTGGTCGCCTGGGCTTGTAGGTGCTTTGTCATCGCCGAGTGAAGGCGTGGAGAGAGCTGAGACCAGTTGCCCTTTGTTTGCTGCCTGCTCCGCGGAACGTGGGCTTTGGCGTTGGGCGCGTGTGGGTTGGAGTCCTGTGTCTGCCACTCTGCATGTGATCTGAAGTGGGGGTTCTCCTCTCTCGACTTCAGTTTCTTGATCTGTAGCATGAGGATAACATTTTATAGGGCTACTGGGAGAAAGATGGGAAAAATTGTAAGCACTTAATCCAATGCTTGGCACACAGTAGTTGGTGACTATGATTATTCTCTGTCTTATTCTGCATATGGGAGAGTAAGGGGCACCAATACAAGCCGTAATCCCTGTCCTCTAATCAAGAAAGGGACACAGGATACATCCAAGAAGTTGAGTGCAGCAGAAGGACACAGTATAGAAAACGCTTAAATAGCGTGGGGAGCTTGTCTGCTTGGCCTGCGTTCCACTTCCTCCAGGAAGCCCTGCAGACCACTTAAGCCCCCAGGCAGTGGGTGGGGGCTGGGTGTGAAGTCCAAGCAGAAGGCTGGGGACGCAGTCAAGGAGAGGCCATTCTAGGCACTGCCTGGGACCAAAGCAAAGTTCAGGGGTATGGTCAGCCTTGTGCGTTTGCAGACCAGCCACAGAGTGGACAGAGCGGGTGCCTCAGTCCCGGGAGCGTGTTGGGGAGCTCTGGAGCTGCTAAGCTCAGGAGTTTGCATTTGATCTGGGACGGTGTGGATCCAGCTAAGCATGTAGCGGGGCAGGTAGAAATTGGAGGAGGCTGGCAGAGTTGTGGTATTTTAGGAAGCGTCATCAGGCCGTGGTGTGCACAGAGGCCCCAGGAGGTGAGAGATGGGTTGGAGGCATCCTCCAGTACCAGCCTGCGGGGTTAGGAGGGTCCCAGGCCCTGTGAGGCCATGGGTGTGAAGAGGAACACATGGTTGAAAAAGATAAAGTTAGGAAAGCAGAGTGACATGCTGTGATTTACCACCTCTGGGGCTGAGGGGCCGCTTTTGCCACGCCCCCCCCTGTGCCCCCCCCCCCCCCCCCCCCCCCCCCCCCCCCAGATCTCTGGTTAGGTGACTCCTAACGTCCCCACCCACCCTCTACTGATAGGGTGCTTTATCATTGATCCAACTGCTATTTCTGGTCAGTTTAAATCCTAGATAGTCATGTCTGCAAAGCCTTGATAGCCTATTAACATCGGAGCAGGGATTTTAGTGGTTAGCCCAGCCATCCGTCTGTGTCTGCGGGTGGCTCCCAGTTCTGCATGGCTTCCTGGCCTTAGGCTCAGGGCAAACAACCGCCTAAGACAGCCAGTCTGCCGAGGGTGGTGAGGGCCCGGTGAGGGCCCTGCATGGTGGCCCGAATAAGTAGCAGGAGCTGGTTTTTATTGACCGCTTTTTAATACCCAAAGCAGCCCTGTGAGGCGGGTTCTCATCTCACCCTCATTACGCAGGCACAGGCCAGCGAAAACCCAGGCCAGCCTCGGCAGTCTGACCCTGGAGCCCGAGCTCTGGACCTTTGGCGCTGCTGCCTATAGGTTTTTTTCCCCATCCAGCCATTCATTCATTCCATGGATGCTCTCACGGAGCCACCAGACAGACCTAGTAGAGTATGAGTCTTACATGGAGGAGGTGGATGGACGTAGGGAAATCTTAGAGTCTGACGGCCTGGGGCCCAGGTGCAGACCCAGCTGGGTGAAGTCGAAGTCCACAACAGAAGGGCTTGAGCTTAAGGGAGCCACTTGCTTTCCCTTCTCTCTTCTCCCTCCTGGTCACATCCCAGCAGCATCTGGAGACTTACGGAAGGGAGCCTTCCTCTGCAACTTTCCTAGTGATAAGTCTCCAGTCCAGTAGCCCTGTTTCTTCCAAGACAGCAGCCCCAGTGGCTCCCATCAACCTGTCCCAGGGTGGGGTGAGCCTGTGTGTGGCAAGTGTAGATGGTGCCTGGCACTCTCTAAGTGCAGCCGGAGTGTTGGCCGGACCTGCTTATTTGCGAATATGGACGCTTGCTAGGTGGTGGCCCACCGAACCTCCCAGCCAGCCTGGAAGGCAGTGTAGCTCCCCCGTTCTGCTGAGAGCCCAAGAAGTCCCCTGCTAAAGGCTGGCAGTCTTGAGGGCTTGCAGTCTGGTGTTTTCTGGCCATGCGGGCCCGCAGTTGCCCCGGCTCAGTTCCTCAACGTCCCCACCCACCGCAGAAGGCTTCCTGCTCAGAGTTTGTTAATATTATCTGGGCTTACTGTTTCAGAGATTTCTCTGAGATTCAGGCAGAGGATTCATTCATCATTTACCCTGGGATCATGACCCGAGCCGAAGGCAGAGGCTTTAACCCACTGAGCCACCCATGCGACCCCCAAGTTAAATATTTTTAATTTAAAATTTAAGGTTGTGAAAAGATACTTTTGCATGTACTTTCTGCTGGGCTGAGTAACAAGCAGCCTCCTGGGGGAATTGAGTGTTTTCTGGTGGTACCAAATGCCCTCGTCCTTATCCGTAGCCGTGATCAGTGGATGGAGGGTTTGGGGTTGGCTCGCTGTATCTGATGTTGCTACACAAGGTTCTCCGTGGTAAGGCTTTGGCCCTGAAGGGGTATGTCTGATTTCATAGGGATGGGCTATGTAACGAGTTTTTTTTGCTAAGAAACTGAAAGGGGGAGCTTTTATCTGCCACAACTCCTGGTGAAAAACCCGATTTTAGCCACTGTGGCCATTGAAGGAGCAACTCTTAAATTTCTCTCTGTCTCATCTCCGGCTTTGATATTTTTTTTTAAAGATTTTATTTTTATGTAATCTCTGTACCCAACCTGGGGCTTGAAATTACAACCCCAAGATCTGGAGTCGCATGCTCCACTGATTGATCTGGCTTTGTTTTTGTCAGTCCTTTTCTTTGCTGAACACAGCCTGTCTGCTCACCAACTGGCCCTCTCCCCGCCCCCACCTTGTAGTCACAGGGGCTGGATGGCACCACTGGGGGGCGCACACCCCTCCGCAGCAGGGCCCGAATTGGACCCCTTTCCGTGCTTTGCTCTTGGAGAACGTCCAGGGCAGACTGTGTTTGCTTCCTTGCCTACCCCCTCCTGCCAGCTGGGGACCGCTGGTCGTCCTGAGATTTTGAGTCCCCTGACTTGGTCTTCAAGAGTGCCCTTGTGCAGCGGGAATTGCAGGTGCCCGAGTTAGCAGTCTTCGTCCCTTACGTTATTGAGTGTTTCCTCCTGGGTTCTCCATGGGTCTGGAAGGTGCCTTCCTTCTCCCACTGTTTCTGCTGAATGCAGTCACGACCTTTAATTCCCTCAACCCAACCCTGTGATGGTGGATTCCTCATTACACAGAGGAGGGAACTGAAGCTCGGAGAGGTTGAGGAGCTTGCCGAAAGGCCCCCAGCTGGTTAGCATCCCCCTGCCGGCTGGTCCCTCTCAGAAGTGCCTGCTTCCCGAATTCTGCTACCCCACCTGTCCTGCGCGGATTCACCAGGATGCTTATTTTGAAGATGAGGAAGCAGAGGTTGAGAGGTTCACCTGCACGTCCAGCCGTGGTGGCTGAAGTCTGGGTTTAGACTGTAGAAGGTTTTGTTGGATCAGGCTGTTACAATGAAAGTGGCTGGATCTTTCTGAGCTGTGGCCTGTTTTTGCAAAGGGTGATATGTCTTAGCCGGCCATCAGAAGGGTCGCGTCTTGGTATTTTGGGTAGGGCAGTGGTTCTTTGTGCATATCCTAGTGATGGCGACAGCCTCCCACTGACAACTGTTGGTTGAACAGAACCTTGCAGGACCCCCTTGGCATTTTCCTGGGAAGCTCCAGCCCAGTCCGGGGTGCCACACGTGGTGGCGGGTTGCAGGGCCTCTGAGGGAAAAGTATAGCCGCCCATTTCGAAGGTCATTTGACCTTGAGCAGCGTCAGTTGGTGACGCTCACAAAGACCCTCACAAAGTGCCCCCTCAGAGTGTGAATGTCATCGCGGTGTCCTGCTGTTCCTGGCACATGGGCCATTGCTCAGTAGGGTTTGTTGAATGAATGAATGTCTGTTAAGCCTTTAGTAAATGTGAGTGCCCCTCCCGCTTCCAAATGTGAGACTTTCTGGCTGGGCAGAGTTGGTGTCAGTGTCACTTTAGGTAGAGGTGACAAGAATGGGAGGAGCTGGGCGAGGCCTGCCTCCATATGGGGTCAGGGCACCCTTCAGCTCTTCAGGCCGCCCTGGCGTTGAAGGTTTCTGGGGGCGCTGGCGGTGGTGGGATCAGGGCTTGGTGAGAGCGATAGTCCTAGAGGCTCTGCCCTTCGCTGGTGGCTCTGCATGTGGTGCGCACCCAGCACTTGGTGCAGAGTCACGGGACTGGCCTGGAGTTCCCGAGTGATCACAGGCAGTCGGGGTTCCGCGAAGGGGTGGTGAAGGGCCAGGCCGGGAGCCCGCGTTCAGATCCAAGCCTGCAGACTTGGGTGGCTTCCTTCTCCCTTCCTCAGTTTCCTTGTTGTGAAATTAATACCTGTGAAGCCGGACGCGGTGATGTTATTGTTATTAAGTCAGTAACGAGATGGTGGGGTTATTAGAGACGGGAGTCTTCACGTGCTGTTGGAGTCGGAAGAGACCTCGAGGTGGAAACTCCCTTTGCTTGGTGTTGGAAGGAATTTAGACTTTGTGTCGTGGCTTATCTCGCAGGGAAGTTGTCCTTCTCCGTAGCTCATGAGAAACTCCTGTCGGTTGCAGGCCTTGCCCTGCTGCACCTGGCTATCCCCGGACACGTGTCTGAAAGGGCGCTTTGGTTCCAGGTTATAATAAGAGTCCCTCTTCTGGAAAATGGCTCGAGTGGCCAACCCTGAAGTGCCAGTCACATTTGGTATCCAGGCCTTGAGGGGAGCAGGGCGTGGTGCTAATCAGTGATGCCTGTCTTCCTACCCCCCTGTACCCCTGTACCCTGTATCTGAGCCATTTTCGTCTCTGCTGGTGACGGCAGGGGTCCGCAGGTGCACCCAGCTTTTGCTAACCAGAGCTGCATTCGTGAGCTCGCTGTCACAGACGGGTGCGACTTCACTGCCTCAGGGGGGAGTGTTCTGAGGGCATGTGTGGGTTTGAAGGTAGAGTGTTGGGGTTTAGGGAGAAAGGAGGCAAAAATAAAAGAAAATGGGCAGAGAAAACACTTGTTGGAAAGCAGCCTCTTAAGGTATAGTGGAAGGAGACTCCTGGATCTGATTTCTTCTGTGGGTGCCCATGAACTGTGTGAGCTTGAACTAGTCACTTCATCTTTCTGAGCCTCAGCTTCCTGATCTGAAAAATGGACACACTAGCCGCCTCTTCACCGGCAGCTAGAGGGTTAAATAAGAACAGCGTGCATGAAGTGCTGTGGCTCAGGCCTCCTATGTGGGCATTTAATACAGGTTCATTACTATCTGTAGGAACGTCATCATTCATCGTGTAAATTACACCATACCGTGGGGAAGAGAATTGAGTTGAATCTAAAAATCCCTGTATTGGGGCACCTGGGTGGCTCAGTGGGTTAAGGCCTCTGCCTTCGGCTCGGGTCATGATCCTGGGGTCCTGGGATCGAGCCCCACATCAGGCTCTCTGCTTGGCTGGGAGCCTGCTTCTCTCTCTCTCTCTCTCTGCCTACTTGTGATCTCTGTCTGTCAAATAAATAAAATCTTTTAAAAAATTAAAAAAAAAAAATCCCTGTATTGAGGAATACCATCATCTAAAAAGCAGGTGTAGGGGCACCTGGGTGGCTCAGTGGGTTAAAGCCTCTGCCTTCGGCTCAGGTCATGGTCTCAGGGTCCTGGGATTGAGTCCTGCATCGGGCTCTCTGCTCAGCAGGGAGCCTGCTTCCTCCTCTCTCTCTGCCAGCCTCTCTGCCTACTTGTGATCTCTGTCTGTCAAATAAATAAATAAAATCTTCAAAAAAAAATTTAAAAAATAAAAATAAAAAGCAGATGTAATGATCACACTGAGGGGAAGCCCTGATTTTCTGGCTTCCAGGAGCCGTGCTCTTAGACTGGGCAGCCCTCCGCACATCAGCCTGGAGGATTTATCACACAGGGGTCTTGCACTGGGCCAGTCCGTGTGCTGAGCACTATGGATGCCGTGGTCATCTAATCATGTAATCTATACCATAGCCCCATTTTGATCGTGGCCCCCCAAAACGTTTTGCAGATGTGGAAATGGGGGCCTAAGAAGTTAAGAGGTGTCTTGTACAAGGTTACACAGCTAGTAAGGAGCAGAGGTGGCCTTTAAAGTCTTCTGGGGTGCCTGGGTGGCTCAGTCATTAAGCATCTGCCTTTGGCTCAGGTCATGATCCCAGATTCCTGGGATCGAGTCCCACATCGGGCTCCCTGCTCAGCTTCAGAGTCTGCTTCTCCCTCTGCCTCTGTTGTATGTGTGTGCATGCACTCTCTCTCTCTCTCAAAAAATAAATAAGGATCTTTTAAAGAAAACAAAAACCAAAACCCCTCCATCTTCTGATTCCTGGTTCCAGTTGTCAGTACTCAGGGAAGGCTGGTCTGAGGATGAGGTTTTTATGTACAGAGGAAAGTATGTTGATGGTTCTAACCAGTGTTCTTCAGTGCTTTTGTACCTTTTGCAGCTCAAAGCAGACTGTGTGTTAGATGGCTGCCTCTGGTTCTGTTTTGATGACTTGAAGCGCATCTTAAGATGCTGCAAGAATGAGGGGCGCCTGGGTGGCTCAGTCAGCTAAGCGTCTGCCTGCGGCTCAGGGCATGATCCCGTGGTCCTATGGTCGAGCCCTGTGTTGGACTCAGCGGGCAGTCTGCTTCTTCCTCTCCCTCTGCCCCTCCCGCTGCTCATGCTCTCTTTCTCTCAAATAAATAAAATCTTCAAAAAAAAAAAAAAAAGATGCTAAGGAGTGAACTTGCAGTGGTTGTGGTTCTTCATTTAAAAGGGAGCCTTATCTCCCCCAAAGTAACTGCTAACCTGTAGTCACGGTTTGGAATCAGTCTTGAGACCCTGAGCGCCCTGTAGTCTTTCTTTCTGCTTGCCCTTTCTCCTCTGTTGTGTGCACATCCAGGTGGACTGAAATAATGGAGTGTGGGGTTATAATAGCTGTTACATCTACGTGACCACGCTAGCATTTGAATTCAGGACCGATGTACTCCATGCCCTCGCTGGGTTACACCTGCCGTGAGGGCCAGAGACAAGCAGAGACGCTGTAGTCGTCTGCCTACCTACAGAACCAGTGGAATTAGTCCAACCCCAAGAGGTAAAACCAATTGAAGATACTGGAAGAGATTTTTTTTTTTTTTTTAAGATTTTATTTATTTATTTGACAGACAGAGATCACAAGTAGGCAGAGAGAGAGGGGGAAGCAGGCTTCCTGCTCAGCAGAGAGCCAGATGCGGGGTTCGATCCCAGGACCCTGAGCTCATGACCTGAGCTGAAGGCAGAGTCTTTAACCCATTGAGCCACCCAGGCGCCCCTCTGGAAGAGATTCTTGACAAGCAGAGAGCTGACAGTGCTAAGCTGTGGGTATCAGCACCTGTCTGCATCGTGGGTAGGGTCTCTGTAGTCTCCGCTCGTGGAAGCCTCTATTCCTTTTCGTCTTATTAGCATGAGGTGATATGCCTGGAAAATGGGTCCCGTCTTCATGTTTTCTTAATGACCTTGATTTCTTCGTTCTTCCTTTAAATCACTTCCTCCAGAACGGATTATCCAGCTGTTACGTAGAATTCCCTTGTCCTTTTGCCTGTCGATAAAAACAGTAGGGGCGCCTGGGTGTCTCAGTGGGTTAAGCCGCTGCCTTCGGCTCAGGTCATGATCTCAGGGTCCTGGGATCGAGTCCCGCATTGGGCTCTCTGCTCAGCAGGGAGCCTGCTTCCCCCCCATCTCTGCCTGCCTCTCTGCCTACTTGTGATCTCTCTCTGTCAAATAAATAAATGAAATCTTTAAAAAAAAAAAAAAAAAAACTGCAAGGCTTTCTCCTCTCTTGGTCACAGCCTGTGTGGTTTCTGAGCTTGCTGAATTCCAGATGGAGGGCACGCAGGGGCATCCTGGGAATTTTCTCCAGGATCCTGCTTTTATTTTGATTCCACAGTATCTGTTTGGTACATATTGATTTTTGGGGAGGCATTTCTTGAAATAACAAGTGTGAAATGGTTGCCATGGTCCCCAGGGAAAGGCCCTCCCATCATGTGACTAATTGGCAGAACGTGGACACACAAATAGAGTGTTGGACCTCCATATGATGAGCTCAGAGTGCCTTGTGAGCCATTGAGTTAACTGATAAAATCCCAGGAATTGAATTCTGTAACATGCCAGAGTCTGTCAGGAAAGGGAAGAAACAATTTCCAAGCCTCAGATGATGGGCTGTGTGTTGGAACAAGTACAAGCAGATTCTAAGTCAGCTGAAGCATTCTGCAGGCCCTCAGAGTCAGTAAGGAAGGTACTAGTATCTGTCGCTACCTACTTTACTTAGCACTTAACATGCATTATCCTCTTTAGTGACCAGATTTCTCCTAAGCATGGTATCCTGTGAATTTAGGACTTTATGTAAATCATAATTACGGAGATTTAGAGACGTGATGTAAATTGCTAGTAAATGACAGAGCCAGATTTGAACCTGACCGTCTTGACTTGAAAGCCGTTGCACGTAACCTCTGCCATCGTGGACTTTTGCTGCGCACACAGGGCTCGAGGCTTGTCCAGATCCTACAGAAAATCACTAGTGCAGTTGGGATGAGAGTCCTCTTTTCTGCTGCAAAAACTTCAGTGCGTTTGGAAACTCATCTTTGAACATGCTTTTCCAGTGATGTGTGCAAAGATCACACTTTCCAGCGTGACATAGCTCCGTGGCAGTAGGGTCGACCAGCCCACAAAGCCCGCGCCCTTAGTTAAAGAAGAAATCTAGGGACAGGTCTGGACTGAAACCAGGGTCCCTTTGATTTTAGCTCCTGCTTTGTTGCCGTGTCTGTAAGGGACCGTGATTGTAGCAGCCAGGCTCTGGGAAAAGCGGCTGTCCGCCAGTAGGTTGAAAAATGGCAGTAGAGCAGCATCATGGTATATAATATCAACCTAAAACCAGCCGTTACAATGTGACTGTCGGGACACCTGGGGGCTCAGTGGTTGGGTGTCTGACCCTGGATCTCAGGTCAGGTCTTGCCCTCTAGGTCGTGGGTTCGGGCACCACGTTGGGCTCCGTATTGGGTATGGAGCCTCCTTAAAAAAAGAAAAGAAAGAAAGAAAAGGAAAGGAAAAAGTGATAGTGTTGAGTAAAGCAAAGCACCGAATCGGTCTATTCTGTCTTAGCTCTCTAGGATGTTCACGTTAGAATTACCTACCTGCTTGGGGCTGTGAGGATTCAGTCAGTGACCGGTTTGCAGCCCCACTACTGTGTCTGTCCATTGCAGTGGATATTGACTCTTTACCTGGACACACACACACACAGATGTATGTTTTCCCCTCCTTAGAGTCACTTCCTTACACTATGTCCTCAGCAGTGGGTTGTGGGGCGAGGAGGATAAGCGTTTTTCTCCCCACACGTCCTTCCAGTCCCTTCACCCTCCCAGGTGCTGTCCTGACAGCCTCTAGCTCCAGGCTGCCCTCCCGGCCCTTGGAGCTGACCCGGCCTCCCTGCCTCGCCAGCTTCCATTCCTCAGCCTGGCTTCCTTTTCTGGCCAAGTGGAGAGAGATGCTTGCCTTCCCACAGAAATGTCCTATCTAGGGTTAGCCTCCTTGGATTTTGCCACGTCTGTCTCCATAGTAGATGTTAATTCATTTTTCTTTAAATTGCTTATTTTTTTTTAACCTGAAGTTATTTAAGAGGGAAACTGTGTCATGACCATAAGTGGAAAACCAGACCCGATGCCTCAAGTAGAAAGTATACATGGAAGTAGACTCCTCTAACTTCTGATGTAAGAGATGCTTATCTGTGGACCACTTAAAATTGATGGCGGCTGGAGTCTGGCTGCCTTCCGCCGCTGGGCCTCGACTTGCAGCACCCCCCACCCCTGCCTTCCTCCCTTCCGGTGTCCATCTGGCTTACCCTTCGGGGACTGGCTCTGCTGCTCGTGGCCACCAAGCCTTCTCTGACTACTCCAGCCCTCTACATCCTGTCTGTGTATCCATCCATCTGTGCAGAAGCTTAACAACAGTCTCTGCTCTCCTTGGAGGTAGGCGTCATTAAGGCCCCTTCCGTATCTATGTGGGGACAATTCAGAGAAGGGGACACCATCTGTCAGAAGAACCTCTTGGTGGAAGATAATCACTGTGTAAGGGGGTGTGTGCAGGTGCAGCAAAGAGGGTGTCTGGTGGGGGGGAGCACTGCAGGGGTCCTGGGGAGAGGCTTTTGCTGGAATCGAGATGAAAGGACTGATTTGCCAGGAGGACAAAAGGTGGGGACGCGGTTGGCAGAGAGAACAGTGTGTGCGGGAGAGCGTGGCATGTCAGAGGAACTGGCAGTGATTTAGTTGTTGGAGCCAAAAGGGTAGGGGTGGGAGGGTTTGATGCCACCTGGTAAGGGTCACTCGTTAAGGGGCCTCTGATTTCACCCATGTCCATTTCTGTGCCCTCCCCATACCCTGACCTGACCTCTACAATGTGACCTTGCCCCATGAGGTTTACTAGTAGTCTTCACGTCTTGAGTAGTGGTGGTTCATTGCCCATCCACCTCCCCCATCATTATTTGCTGAGTGCCCCCTGTGCTCTATGCCAAGTCCTGGGGCACTTGGCCAAATGAGAGGGGGACCCTGTTTTTAAGAGCTCACAGCCTGGGGTGGGGAGACACATGGCCATCTAGTTGGGCATGAACACCAATGGCAGGGGCCTTGGGAAGCTTCCTGACCCCGGTCAGGGATCCCTCTGGAATGTGACAGGATTATTTTTTAAAGTTCTTAGTGTTTTTCCTTTTATTATAAAAATACTGTGTTCATCATAGAAAAGTTGGGAAATACAGAAAGGAAGGGGAAAGTGGCCTCCCAGCAGCTCCGGGTAGCCTTTGGTGTTTCGCTTCAGTGTCTTTGTCTCTGCACAGTTTTTAAAGGGTTCTCATGGATTGCCTTCATACTTCTGTGGTTTTTATATGTCATGCTGCTTTTCACAATAATTTTCTTGTTATAAAAAGGTCAGGAATGTTTTAGATGAATATTTCACCTGGGTCAGACTGTCATTTGCTTAACTGTCCCTCCCCCTGTTGTTGGATAAGTAGGGGTTAATTTTTCTTAATGTTGAGCTGCAGGGAGGGTCTTCCTACAGGGCTTTTTTTGGTCCTCCTTATCTGTTTATTACATGCTATGACTTTATTCCTGTAGCTTTGTCTGGGACGTGAACTCCTTGCCTTGGGAGTATGAGCTCACCCTTCACATGTGATTGGGTTCTGAGGTGTGAACTCTCTCCCTTCACATATGATTGTGTCTTGAGGTGTGAGCTCTCTCCCCACCCCTGTGATTGTTTCCTAAGGTATGAACTCCCTCCCTTCGCGTGTAATTGTGTCCTGAGGTGTGAACTCTCCCTTCACATGTGATTGTATCCTGAGGTGTGAACTCTCTCTTCACATGTGATTGCGTCCTGAGGTGTGAACTCTCCCTTCACAAGTGATTGTATCCTGAGGTATGAACTCTTCACATGTGATTGTGTCCTGAGGTGTGAACTCTCCCTTCACTTGTGATTGTGTCCTGAGGTGTAAACTCTCCCTTCACATGTGATTGTATCCTGAGGTGAGAACTCTCTCTCTCTTTGCATGTGATTGCGTCCTGAGGTGTGAACTCTCCCTTCACATGTGATTGTATCCTGAGGTATGAACTCTTCACATGTGATTGTGTCCTGAGGTGTGAACTCTCCCTTCACCCCCCCCCCCCCCCCCAGATCTCTGGTTAGGTGACTCCTAACGTCCCCACCCACCCTCTACTGATAGGGTGCTTTATCATTGATCCAACTGCTATTTCTGGTCAGTTTAAATCCTAGATAGTCATGTCTGCAAAGCCTTGATAGCCTATTAACATCGGAGCAGGGATTTTAGTGGTTAGCCCAGCCATCCGTCTGTGTCTGCGGGTGGCTCCCAGTTCTGCATGGCTTCCTGGCCTTAGGCTCAGGGCAAACAACCGCCTAAGACAGCCAGTCTGCCGAGGGTGGTGAGGGCCCGGTGAGGGCCCTGCATGGTGGCCCGAATAAGTAGCAGGAGCTGGTTTTTATTGACCGCTTTTTAATACCCAAAGCAGCCCTGTGAGGCGGGTTCTCATCTCACCCTCATTACGCAGGCACAGGCCAGCGAAAACCCAGGCCAGCCTCGGCAGTCTGACCCTGGAGCCCGAGCTCTGGACCTTTGGCGCTGCTGCCTATAGGTTTTTTTCCCCATCCAGCCATTCATTCATTCCATGGATGCTCTCACGGAGCCACCAGACAGACCTAGTAGAGTATGAGTCTTACATGGAGGAGGTGGATGGACGTAGGGAAATCTTAGAGTCTGACGGCCTGGGGCCCAGGTGCAGACCCAGCTGGGTGAAGTCGAAGTCCACAACAGAAGGGCTTGAGCTTAAGGGAGCCACTTGCTTTCCCTTCTCTCTTCTCCCTCCTGGTCACATCCCAGCAGCATCTGGAGACTTACGGAAGGGAGCCTTCCTCTGCAACTTTCCTAGTGATAAGTCTCCAGTCCAGTAGCCCTGTTTCTTCCAAGACAGCAGCCCCAGTGGCTCCCATCAACCTGTCCCAGGGTGGGGTGAGCCTGTGTGTGGCAAGTGTAGATGGTGCCTGGCACTCTCTAAGTGCAGCCGGAGTGTTGGCCGGACCTGCTTATTTGCGAATATGGACGCTTGCTAGGTGGTGGCCCACCGAACCTCCCAGCCAGCCTGGAAGGCAGTGTAGCTCCCCCGTTCTGCTGAGAGCCCAAGAAGTCCCCTGCTAAAGGCTGGCAGTCTTGAGGGCTTGCAGTCTGGTGTTTTCTGGCCATGCGGGCCCGCAGTTGCCCCGGCTCAGTTCCTCAACGTCCCCACCCACCGCAGAAGGCTTCCTGCTCAGAGTTTGTTAATATTATCTGGGCTTACTGTTTCAGAGATTTCTCTGAGATTCAGGCAGAGGATTCATTCATCATTTACCCTGGGATCATGACCCGAGCCGAAGGCAGAGGCTTTAACCCACTGAGCCACCCATGCGACCCCCAAGTTAAATATTTTTAATTTAAAATTTAAGGTTGTGAAAAGATACTTTTGCATGTACTTTCTGCTGGGCTGAGTAACAAGCAGCCTCCTGGGGGAATTGAGTGTTTTCTGGTGGTACCAAATGCCCTCGTCCTTATCCGTAGCCGTGATCAGTGGATGGAGGGTTTGGGGTTGGCTCGCTGTATCTGATGTTGCTACACAAGGTTCTCCGTGGTAAGGCTTTGGCCCTGAAGGGGTATGTCTGATTTCATAGGGATGGGCTATGTAACGAGTTTTTTTTGCTAAGAAACTGAAAGGGGGAGCTTTTATCTGCCACAACTCCTGGTGAAAAACCCGATTTTAGCCACTGTGGCCATTGAAGGAGCAACTCTTAAATTTCTCTCTGTCTCATCTCCGGCTTTGATATTTTTTTTTAAAGATTTTATTTTTATGTAATCTCTGTACCCAACCTGGGGCTTGAAATTACAACCCCAAGATCTGGAGTCGCATGCTCCACTGATTGATCTGGCTTTGTTTTTGTCAGTCCTTTTCTTTGCTGAACACAGCCTGTCTGCTCACCAACTGGCCCTCTCCCCGCCCCCACCTTGTAGTCACAGGGGCTGGATGGCACCACTGGGGGGCGCACACCCCTCCGCAGCAGGGCCCGAATTGGACCCCTTTCCGTGCTTTGCTCTTGGAGAACGT
The DNA here is from genome assembly GCF_002288905.1 of Enhydra lutris kenyoni. NCBI lineage: Eukaryota > Metazoa > Chordata > Mammalia > Carnivora > Mustelidae > Enhydra > Enhydra lutris. The sequence continues at coordinate 5,969,599 of NW_019154122.1, forward strand.
CCAGGGCAGACTGTGTTTGCTTCCTTGCCTACCCCCTCCTGCCAGCTGGGGACCGCTGGTCGTCCTGAGATTTTGAGTCCCCTGACTTGGTCTTCAAGAGTGCCCTTGTGCAGCGGGAATTGCAGGTGCCCGAGTTAGCAGTCTTCGTCCCTTACGTTATTGAGTGTTTCCTCCTGGGTTCTCCATGGGTCTGGAAGGTGCCTTCCTTCTCCCACTGTTTCTGCTGAATGCAGTCACGACCTTTAATTCCCTCAACCCAACCCTGTGATGGTGGATTCCTCATTACACAGAGGAGGGAACTGAAGCTCGGAGAGGTTGAGGAGCTTGCCGAAAGGCCCCCAGCTGGTTAGCATCCCCCTGCCGGCTGGTCCCTCTCAGAAGTGCCTGCTTCCCGAATTCTGCTACCCCACCTGTCCTGCGCGGATTCACCAGGATGCTTATTTTGAAGATGAGGAAGCAGAGGTTGAGAGGTTCACCTGCACGTCCAGCCGTGGTGGCTGAAGTCTGGGTTTAGACTGTAGAAGGTTTTGTTGGATCAGGCTGTTACAATGAAAGTGGCTGGATCTTTCTGAGCTGTGGCCTGTTTTTGCAAAGGGTGATATGTCTTAGCCGGCCATCAGAAGGGTCGCGTCTTGGTATTTTGGGTAGGGCAGTGGTTCTTTGTGCATATCCTAGTGATGGCGACAGCCTCCCACTGACAACTGTTGGTTGAACAGAACCTTGCAGGACCCCCTTGGCATTTTCCTGGGAAGCTCCAGCCCAGTCCGGGGTGCCACACGTGGTGGCGGGTTGCAGGGCCTCTGAGGGAAAAGTATAGCCGCCCATTTCGAAGGTCATTTGACCTTGAGCAGCGTCAGTTGGTGACGCTCACAAAGACCCTCACAAAGTGCCCCCTCAGAGTGTGAATGTCATCGCGGTGTCCTGCTGTTCCTGGCACATGGGCCATTGCTCAGTAGGGTTTGTTGAATGAATGAATGTCTGTTAAGCCTTTAGTAAATGTGAGTGCCCCTCCCGCTTCCAAATGTGAGACTTTCTGGCTGGGCAGAGTTGGTGTCAGTGTCACTTTAGGTAGAGGTGACAAGAATGGGAGGAGCTGGGCGAGGCCTGCCTCCATATGGGGTCAGGGCACCCTTCAGCTCTTCAGGCCGCCCTGGCGTTGAAGGTTTCTGGGGGCGCTGGCGGTGGTGGGATCAGGGCTTGGTGAGAGCGATAGTCCTAGAGGCTCTGCCCTTCGCTGGTGGCTCTGCATGTGGTGCGCACCCAGCACTTGGTGCAGAGTCACGGGACTGGCCTGGAGTTCCCGAGTGATCACAGGCAGTCGGGGTTCCGCGAAGGGGTGGTGAAGGGCCAGGCCGGGAGCCCGCGTTCAGATCCAAGCCTGCAGACTTGGGTGGCTTCCTTCTCCCTTCCTCAGTTTCCTTGTTGTGAAATTAATACCTGTGAAGCCGGACGCGGTGATGTTATTGTTATTAAGTCAGTAACGAGATGGTGGGGTTATTAGAGACGGGAGTCTTCACGTGCTGTTGGAGTCGGAAGAGACCTCGAGGTGGAAACTCCCTTTGCTTGGTGTTGGAAGGAATTTAGACTTTGTGTCGTGGCTTATCTCGCAGGGAAGTTGTCCTTCTCCGTAGCTCATGAGAAACTCCTGTCGGTTGCAGGCCTTGCCCTGCTGCACCTGGCTATCCCCGGACACGTGTCTGAAAGGGCGCTTTGGTTCCAGGTTATAATAAGAGTCCCTCTTCTGGAAAATGGCTCGAGTGGCCAACCCTGAAGTGCCAGTCACATTTGGTATCCAGGCCTTGAGGGGAGCAGGGCGTGGTGCTAATCAGTGATGCCTGTCTTCCTACCCCCCTGTACCCCTGTACCCTGTATCTGAGCCATTTTCGTCTCTGCTGGTGACGGCAGGGGTCCGCAGGTGCACCCAGCTTTTGCTAACCAGAGCTGCATTCGTGAGCTCGCTGTCACAGACGGGTGCGACTTCACTGCCTCAGGGGGGAGTGTTCTGAGGGCATGTGTGGGTTTGAAGGTAGAGTGTTGGGGTTTAGGGAGAAAGGAGGCAAAAATAAAAGAAAATGGGCAGAGAAAACACTTGTTGGAAAGCAGCCTCTTAAGGTATAGTGGAAGGAGACTCCTGGATCTGATTTCTTCTGTGGGTGCCCATGAACTGTGTGAGCTTGAACTAGTCACTTCATCTTTCTGAGCCTCAGCTTCCTGATCTGAAAAATGGACACACTAGCCGCCTCTTCACCGGCAGCTAGAGGGTTAAATAAGAACAGCGTGCATGAAGTGCTGTGGCTCAGGCCTCCTATGTGGGCATTTAATACAGGTTCATTACTATCTGTAGGAACGTCATCATTCATCGTGTAAATTACACCATACCGTGGGGAAGAGAATTGAGTTGAATCTAAAAATCCCTGTATTGGGGCACCTGGGTGGCTCAGTGGGTTAAGGCCTCTGCCTTCGGCTCGGGTCATGATCCTGGGGTCCTGGGATCGAGCCCCACATCAGGCTCTCTGCTTGGCTGGGAGCCTGCTTCTCTCTCTCTCTCTCTCTGCCTACTTGTGATCTCTGTCTGTCAAATAAATAAAATCTTTTAAAAAATTAAAAAAAAAAAATCCCTGTATTGAGGAATACCATCATCTAAAAAGCAGGTGTAGGGGCACCTGGGTGGCTCAGTGGGTTAAAGCCTCTGCCTTCGGCTCAGGTCATGGTCTCAGGGTCCTGGGATTGAGTCCTGCATCGGGCTCTCTGCTCAGCAGGGAGCCTGCTTCCTCCTCTCTCTCTGCCAGCCTCTCTGCCTACTTGTGATCTCTGTCTGTCAAATAAATAAATAAAATCTTCAAAAAAAAATTTAAAAAATAAAAATAAAAAGCAGATGTAATGATCACACTGAGGGGAAGCCCTGATTTTCTGGCTTCCAGGAGCCGTGCTCTTAGACTGGGCAGCCCTCCGCACATCAGCCTGGAGGATTTATCACACAGGGGTCTTGCACTGGGCCAGTCCGTGTGCTGAGCACTATGGATGCCGTGGTCATCTAATCATGTAATCTATACCATAGCCCCATTTTGATCGTGGCCCCCCAAAACGTTTTGCAGATGTGGAAATGGGGGCCTAAGAAGTTAAGAGGTGTCTTGTACAAGGTTACACAGCTAGTAAGGAGCAGAGGTGGCCTTTAAAGTCTTCTGGGGTGCCTGGGTGGCTCAGTCATTAAGCATCTGCCTTTGGCTCAGGTCATGATCCCAGATTCCTGGGATCGAGTCCCACATCGGGCTCCCTGCTCAGCTTCAGAGTCTGCTTCTCCCTCTGCCTCTGTTGTATGTGTGTGCATGCACTCTCTCTCTCTCTCAAAAAATAAATAAGGATCTTTTAAAGAAAACAAAAACCAAAACCCCTCCATCTTCTGATTCCTGGTTCCAGTTGTCAGTACTCAGGGAAGGCTGGTCTGAGGATGAGGTTTTTATGTACAGAGGAAAGTATGTTGATGGTTCTAACCAGTGTTCTTCAGTGCTTTTGTACCTTTTGCAGCTCAAAGCAGACTGTGTGTTAGATGGCTGCCTCTGGTTCTGTTTTGATGACTTGAAGCGCATCTTAAGATGCTGCAAGAATGAGGGGCGCCTGGGTGGCTCAGTCAGCTAAGCGTCTGCCTGCGGCTCAGGGCATGATCCCGTGGTCCTATGGTCGAGCCCTGTGTTGGACTCAGCGGGCAGTCTGCTTCTTCCTCTCCCTCTGCCCCTCCCGCTGCTCATGCTCTCTTTCTCTCAAATAAATAAAATCTTCAAAAAAAAAAAAAAAAGATGCTAAGGAGTGAACTTGCAGTGGTTGTGGTTCTTCATTTAAAAGGGAGCCTTATCTCCCCCAAAGTAACTGCTAACCTGTAGTCACGGTTTGGAATCAGTCTTGAGACCCTGAGCGCCCTGTAGTCTTTCTTTCTGCTTGCCCTTTCTCCTCTGTTGTGTGCACATCCAGGTGGACTGAAATAATGGAGTGTGGGGTTATAATAGCTGTTACATCTACGTGACCACGCTAGCATTTGAATTCAGGACCGATGTACTCCATGCCCTCGCTGGGTTACACCTGCCGTGAGGGCCAGAGACAAGCAGAGACGCTGTAGTCGTCTGCCTACCTACAGAACCAGTGGAATTAGTCCAACCCCAAGAGGTAAAACCAATTGAAGATACTGGAAGAGATTTTTTTTTTTTTTTTAAGATTTTATTTATTTATTTGACAGACAGAGATCACAAGTAGGCAGAGAGAGAGGGGGAAGCAGGCTTCCTGCTCAGCAGAGAGCCAGATGCGGGGTTCGATCCCAGGACCCTGAGCTCATGACCTGAGCTGAAGGCAGAGTCTTTAACCCATTGAGCCACCCAGGCGCCCCTCTGGAAGAGATTCTTGACAAGCAGAGAGCTGACAGTGCTAAGCTGTGGGTATCAGCACCTGTCTGCATCGTGGGTAGGGTCTCTGTAGTCTCCGCTCGTGGAAGCCTCTATTCCTTTTCGTCTTATTAGCATGAGGTGATATGCCTGGAAAATGGGTCCCGTCTTCATGTTTTCTTAATGACCTTGATTTCTTCGTTCTTCCTTTAAATCACTTCCTCCAGAACGGATTATCCAGCTGTTACGTAGAATTCCCTTGTCCTTTTGCCTGTCGATAAAAACAGTAGGGGCGCCTGGGTGTCTCAGTGGGTTAAGCCGCTGCCTTCGGCTCAGGTCATGATCTCAGGGTCCTGGGATCGAGTCCCGCATTGGGCTCTCTGCTCAGCAGGGAGCCTGCTTCCCCCCCATCTCTGCCTGCCTCTCTGCCTACTTGTGATCTCTCTCTGTCAAATAAATAAATGAAATCTTTAAAAAAAAAAAAAAAAAAACTGCAAGGCTTTCTCCTCTCTTGGTCACAGCCTGTGTGGTTTCTGAGCTTGCTGAATTCCAGATGGAGGGCACGCAGGGGCATCCTGGGAATTTTCTCCAGGATCCTGCTTTTATTTTGATTCCACAGTATCTGTTTGGTACATATTGATTTTTGGGGAGGCATTTCTTGAAATAACAAGTGTGAAATGGTTGCCATGGTCCCCAGGGAAAGGCCCTCCCATCATGTGACTAATTGGCAGAACGTGGACACACAAATAGAGTGTTGGACCTCCATATGATGAGCTCAGAGTGCCTTGTGAGCCATTGAGTTAACTGATAAAATCCCAGGAATTGAATTCTGTAACATGCCAGAGTCTGTCAGGAAAGGGAAGAAACAATTTCCAAGCCTCAGATGATGGGCTGTGTGTTGGAACAAGTACAAGCAGATTCTAAGTCAGCTGAAGCATTCTGCAGGCCCTCAGAGTCAGTAAGGAAGGTACTAGTATCTGTCGCTACCTACTTTACTTAGCACTTAACATGCATTATCCTCTTTAGTGACCAGATTTCTCCTAAGCATGGTATCCTGTGAATTTAGGACTTTATGTAAATCATAATTACGGAGATTTAGAGACGTGATGTAAATTGCTAGTAAATGACAGAGCCAGATTTGAACCTGACCGTCTTGACTTGAAAGCCGTTGCACGTAACCTCTGCCATCGTGGACTTTTGCTGCGCACACAGGGCTCGAGGCTTGTCCAGATCCTACAGAAAATCACTAGTGCAGTTGGGATGAGAGTCCTCTTTTCTGCTGCAAAAACTTCAGTGCGTTTGGAAACTCATCTTTGAACATGCTTTTCCAGTGATGTGTGCAAAGATCACACTTTCCAGCGTGACATAGCTCCGTGGCAGTAGGGTCGACCAGCCCACAAAGCCCGCGCCCTTAGTTAAAGAAGAAATCTAGGGACAGGTCTGGACTGAAACCAGGGTCCCTTTGATTTTAGCTCCTGCTTTGTTGCCGTGTCTGTAAGGGACCGTGATTGTAGCAGCCAGGCTCTGGGAAAAGCGGCTGTCCGCCAGTAGGTTGAAAAATGGCAGTAGAGCAGCATCATGGTATATAATATCAACCTAAAACCAGCCGTTACAATGTGACTGTCGGGACACCTGGGGGCTCAGTGGTTGGGTGTCTGACCCTGGATCTCAGGTCAGGTCTTGCCCTCTAGGTCGTGGGTTCGGGCACCACGTTGGGCTCCGTATTGGGTATGGAGCCTCCTTAAAAAAAGAAAAGAAAGAAAGAAAAGGAAAGGAAAAAGTGATAGTGTTGAGTAAAGCAAAGCACCGAATCGGTCTATTCTGTCTTAGCTCTCTAGGATGTTCACGTTAGAATTACCTACCTGCTTGGGGCTGTGAGGATTCAGTCAGTGACCGGTTTGCAGCCCCACTACTGTGTCTGTCCATTGCAGTGGATATTGACTCTTTACCTGGACACACACACACACAGATGTATGTTTTCCCCTCCTTAGAGTCACTTCCTTACACTATGTCCTCAGCAGTGGGTTGTGGGGCGAGGAGGATAAGCGTTTTTCTCCCCACACGTCCTTCCAGTCCCTTCACCCTCCCAGGTGCTGTCCTGACAGCCTCTAGCTCCAGGCTGCCCTCCCGGCCCTTGGAGCTGACCCGGCCTCCCTGCCTCGCCAGCTTCCATTCCTCAGCCTGGCTTCCTTTTCTGGCCAAGTGGAGAGAGATGCTTGCCTTCCCACAGAAATGTCCTATCTAGGGTTAGCCTCCTTGGATTTTGCCACGTCTGTCTCCATAGTAGATGTTAATTCATTTTTCTTTAAATTGCTTATTTTTTTTTAACCTGAAGTTATTTAAGAGGGAAACTGTGTCATGACCATAAGTGGAAAACCAGACCCGATGCCTCAAGTAGAAAGTATACATGGAAGTAGACTCCTCTAACTTCTGATGTAAGAGATGCTTATCTGTGGACCACTTAAAATTGATGGCGGCTGGAGTCTGGCTGCCTTCCGCCGCTGGGCCTCGACTTGCAGCACCCCCCACCCCTGCCTTCCTCCCTTCCGGTGTCCATCTGGCTTACCCTTCGGGGACTGGCTCTGCTGCTCGTGGCCACCAAGCCTTCTCTGACTACTCCAGCCCTCTACATCCTGTCTGTGTATCCATCCATCTGTGCAGAAGCTTAACAACAGTCTCTGCTCTCCTTGGAGGTAGGCGTCATTAAGGCCCCTTCCGTATCTATGTGGGGACAATTCAGAGAAGGGGACACCATCTGTCAGAAGAACCTCTTGGTGGAAGATAATCACTGTGTAAGGGGGTGTGTGCAGGTGCAGCAAAGAGGGTGTCTGGTGGGGGGGAGCACTGCAGGGGTCCTGGGGAGAGGCTTTTGCTGGAATCGAGATGAAAGGACTGATTTGCCAGGAGGACAAAAGGTGGGGACGCGGTTGGCAGAGAGAACAGTGTGTGCGGGAGAGCGTGGCATGTCAGAGGAACTGGCAGTGATTTAGTTGTTGGAGCCAAAAGGGTAGGGGTGGGAGGGTTTGATGCCACCTGGTAAGGGTCACTCGTTAAGGGGCCTCTGATTTCACCCATGTCCATTTCTGTGCCCTCCCCATACCCTGACCTGACCTCTACAATGTGACCTTGCCCCATGAGGTTTACTAGTAGTCTTCACGTCTTGAGTAGTGGTGGTTCATTGCCCATCCACCTCCCCCATCATTATTTGCTGAGTGCCCCCTGTGCTCTATGCCAAGTCCTGGGGCACTTGGCCAAATGAGAGGGGGACCCTGTTTTTAAGAGCTCACAGCCTGGGGTGGGGAGACACATGGCCATCTAGTTGGGCATGAACACCAATGGCAGGGGCCTTGGGAAGCTTCCTGACCCCGGTCAGGGATCCCTCTGGAATGTGACAGGATTATTTTTTAAAGTTCTTAGTGTTTTTCCTTTTATTATAAAAATACTGTGTTCATCATAGAAAAGTTGGGAAATACAGAAAGGAAGGGGAAAGTGGCCTCCCAGCAGCTCCGGGTAGCCTTTGGTGTTTCGCTTCAGTGTCTTTGTCTCTGCACAGTTTTTAAAGGGTTCTCATGGATTGCCTTCATACTTCTGTGGTTTTTATATGTCATGCTGCTTTTCACAATAATTTTCTTGTTATAAAAAGGTCAGGAATGTTTTAGATGAATATTTCACCTGGGTCAGACTGTCATTTGCTTAACTGTCCCTCCCCCTGTTGTTGGATAAGTAGGGGTTAATTTTTCTTAATGTTGAGCTGCAGGGAGGGTCTTCCTACAGGGCTTTTTTTGGTCCTCCTTATCTGTTTATTACATGCTATGACTTTATTCCTGTAGCTTTGTCTGGGACGTGAACTCCTTGCCTTGGGAGTATGAGCTCACCCTTCACATGTGATTGGGTTCTGAGGTGTGAACTCTCTCCCTTCACATATGATTGTGTCTTGAGGTGTGAGCTCTCTCCCCACCCCTGTGATTGTTTCCTAAGGTATGAACTCCCTCCCTTCGCGTGTAATTGTGTCCTGAGGTGTGAACTCTCCCTTCACATGTGATTGTATCCTGAGGTGTGAACTCTCTCTTCACATGTGATTGCGTCCTGAGGTGTGAACTCTCCCTTCACAAGTGATTGTATCCTGAGGTATGAACTCTTCACATGTGATTGTGTCCTGAGGTGTGAACTCTCCCTTCACTTGTGATTGTGTCCTGAGGTGTAAACTCTCCCTTCACATGTGATTGTATCCTGAGGTGAGAACTCTCTCTCTCTTTGCATGTGATTGCGTCCTGAGGTGTGAACTCTCCCTTCACATGTGATTGTATCCTGAGGTATGAACTCTTCACATGTGATTGTGTCCTGAGGTGTGAACTCTCCCTTCACAATGTGATTGTGTCCTGAGGCGTGAACTCTCTCCTTTCACATGTGATTGTGTCCTGAGGTATAAGCTCTCTCCCTGCCTATGTGCTTGTGTTCTGAGGTATGAGCTGTCTTCCTACGTACATATGTACAGTCACCACGATAAGTGAATTAGCAAATCCTGAGCCACTGCTCCTAGGAGAGATGCAGGCTACAGTCCCTGGGATCCGCTGGTCACAACATTTTTGTCATCCGATTATTGCATAACCAGAAGGACAAATGCTGCGTGGTATCACTTAAATGTGGAATCTAAACAGCTCAGAGTGAAACTTAAGAGAGTTGAACAGTGGTTGCCCGGGGCTGGGGCAGAGCAGAAGTCGAGTTTGGCGAAAGGGCACAAACTTTCAGCCACGAGAGGAATGAGGTGTGAGGCTCTACTGTGAAACACAAAAGAAACCTCGTTTTCTGTGTGTTTCTGGTTAAGGGCACCTTTTGATAGGGTTGGTTCCTTCACGTTGCAGTCCTGCCCCGTCTGGACGAGGCCCCTCCAGCACACGCACGTGCTCTGTAGCACACTCGGCCTTGTGTTTAGGAACGCTGGACAGAAGCAGGCTTGGGCGCCATTTTCCGACCGCAGACCCAGCAGAGAGGCGTGTGGGAAAGGGGGCGCTGAGGGGACCACGGTGCAACAGCTGAGTCCAGGAGCAGAGCGCTGCCTTGTTCCGCCTCCGATGGCGCGCGTCGGGCAGTTCAGAGTCGTCCTTCTGCGCGTGGCTGAGGGGGCCGCCAGTGTCGACTGGGGGGTTACAAATAACATTTTAGGGAGCAGGTGAATTTGCAGACGTGGAATCTGCAGATCGCGAGAACCAGCTGTGCACACAAGGTGCCGAGCGGGTGTAGTATGTGGCCACGTCGTGTCTGCCTGGCAACATGGAGGTAGTCACAATGATGACGATTGATTTTTTTTTTTTTAATTTTTTAAAATTCATTTAACCAGCTTGTAATACACGATTAGTTTCAGATGTAGTGTTCAGTGACTCATCAGTTGCGTGTAACACCCAGTGCTGGTCACACCGCGTGCCCTCCTCCTTGCCCATCCCCCAGTTACCCATCCCCTCACCCCCCTCCTCTCCAGCCACCCTCAGATTGTTTCCTGGAGTCCAGAGTCTCTCATGGTTTGTCTCCCTCTCTGATTTCTTCCCTTCAGTTTTCCCTCCCTTCTGCTACGAGCTTCTGCGCTGTGTATTATATCCCACATCAATGAGACCATAGAATAAAGTGACAGTTTTAAAAACAGGATTTTAGGGTTGCCTGGGTGGTGCGGTTGGTTAAGTGTCCAACTCAGGTTTCAGCTCAGGTCATGATCTCAGGGACATGAGATTGAGCCCTGCACTGGGCTCCGAGCTCAGTACGGTGTTGGCTGGGATTCTCTCTCCCTGTCCCTCTGCCCCTCCCCACTGCACTCAGGCACGCACTGTCGCTGTCTCTAAAATGAGAAAAATAAAATATAAGATTGTAATAGAATTCTTCCACAAATTTTGAATTGTTGTTGTTGTTGGGAGGGGAGTGGTGGGGGAAGCATACCCCCTGCAAGAATTAGAGAGCTGGTTTCCTAGTAATGAGTGACTCTCAGAGTCCGAGGACACTTGAGTGCCTCATTGGGGGTTCTGCCTTTCAGAGCGAGTCTGACTCCAGTGTGATCACAATACCCTTTGTGTCCCTGGGGATTTTATTTATCTATCTATCTATCTATCTATTTATTTTTAAAAAGATTTTATTTATTTGACAGAGATCACAACTAGAGAGAGAGAGAAGGGGAAGCAGGCTCCCCGCTGAGCAGAGAGCCCGATGCAGGGCTCTATCTCAGGACTCTGAGATCACGACTTGAGCCAAAGGCAGGGGCTTAACCCACTGAGCCACCCAGGCGCCCCTCCTTGGGCATTTTAGATGAGCGGCCCACTCCTAGGGCCTTGAGGGGTGGGTGGGTGTGACTCTGGAGAGCCTTGCTGCCCTGGTGTCTTCCAGCCACACATCCAGTCTCCAGCCTCCGGTGCTGGCGTGCAAGAGGGGGGGAGGATAATGAGGTATTTCGTGAACCCCAATTATACTTTAAACCAGAACAGCCCTGGGCTCTTAGCAACTGGGAGGCTCTGAGGGGGACTTCCGGCCCGCCCCCAGGAGTTTAATGGAACCAGGCAGCAGAAAAGAAAGGAGAATCTGATTGTGACATCTGCATCCCTGAGGCAAGAGACCGGGATTGATCATTCTCGGCTCAAGTATCAGGGGCGGGCGGGTGAGGCTACCTTGGCAGCCTTGTTGGGGCGGGAGGACTGTCTGCTCGGGCTGGGAGAGCTTGGGAGTGGGGAGTGTGGGGCATGGACGCCCTCGCGGCCAGCAGTCACTCCCTTTGTACGGGCTGAGCTACCCCGGGGCTCCACACCTCTGTTCCTCTCACTCTTTTACGTTTTCCTCTGGGTTCTTGCTTCGGCTGCGGCCAGGATGAGCCCAGGGTCGTGTCGGTTGGGTGTCCCTACTTGGCCATCTGCCAGCATGCAGTACCATATTTCTGTGCTACCTTGATCATTATTTATTTAATATTTTTCTTTAAATTGGCTCGAGCCTGACACCTCAGTCTACTTTCGCCTCTTTCTAAGCAGAAACATCTGTAAGATCACGTTTGAGGTGCTATTTACATTTTTTCTGTATGTGTTATAAATCGGTGAGCACAGGACCCCATTCGTCTGTACCCCTCTAAAACCTCTCTCAGACCCCAGGGATCTGCAGAGCACGTGGGAAATGGTGCAGGGGCAGAGGGCACCGTTCCAGGACGGTGGAGCCCTGAGTACAGGCCTCGTCTTGGCCCCCCATGGGCTGTGTGATCTCTGGCAGGAATTTTCTTCCCTGCTCCTTCTTCACATTGGACTGATGAGCACCAGGGTCCCTCCAGGCTTCAGAAATCCAGGCTGTGCCTTCTAGTGGTACCTCTCGTCTCCCAACTCCTCAGACCGGGGCTCAGGATTCTGACCTGGACCTGTCATTCATTTACTCAGAGAAGTAGAGATTTAAGATTATTGCAGCTCAGGAACATTTGTCTTCCCTTGTGCTTCTCATTTTTATTTCGGTTTCAGCCCTCATGGTTTGTTAACCAAGGAAGCAGCTTGGTCTGGTGCAAAGAATAAGGCCTTGGGGCCTGGCGGCGTCCTGAACCCCTTCCATCCTTCTGGCCTCCCTCTCGAACATGGGAGTGGGTGGCCCCCGTGGTAGGCCTGTCACACTGAGAAGGAGGCCAGGAGTGCAGATCTCTGTGGTGTGTGGCGTGCTGCGTGGTCACTGTCACTTCTGGCCCAGGTTTCTGGAGCCAGACAGCCTGGGTTTCTGTCCTTGCCCCTCCATTTTCAGCAGCGTAGCTTTGCGTGTCATTTAACCGTGGGGCTGGTGCCCCATCATAGTGTCTGTCGGAGGGTACACGAGTTGAAACAGGTAACATGCCCACTGTTGTACCTGGCAGCGGTAAGGGCTCCAGGCATGCTGTCTCTGGCCTTGGGGCTATTAACGAGTGACACGAGTCAGGTGAGTAGCAGCACCTGGGGTACAGTAAGCGCTCAGTAAATGGTCATCATTGTTTTTCTACTAGCACAGTGGCTGGGGGGCCGGGACAGGCACTGCTGACCTGTGTGGGGAGAGGAGATGATGATTTTCTACGTTTGACTCTCCACTCCCCTGCCCCTTTAAGGTTTCATGCCTGTAGCTCACCAACAGGAACCCATTCTTGGAACCAGCCATGGGTCGGTCACCCTGCCCCAGCAGAGCCAGTGCCCAGAGCTCTCCTTTGAGTCTGATGTTGAAAGAGTTGTTACTCAGCTTTGGAACGGCAATACAATTTCAAGATTAAAAATAAAAATCCTTGCGTACGGTACTGTGTAATGAGCAGTCTCCCTCCTGTCCTTGCCCTCATGGGCCCATCTCCCCCAGCCTGCCTCTCCTTCCCCAGGTCCAGGATCCCACACTGGTAATATTTCCAAGTCTCTTTGTTTGGTTGCATTTATCAAGGCATTATTTCCATGCACTGAAACTCACCAGTTTGAAGTGTACAGTTTAATGAGTTTTGGTAATAGTAATGGAGCCACCACCGCAGTTAAGTTGTAGGATAGTTTCCTCCGCCTAAAAAGTCGCCTGTGCCCCTTTGCCTCTCTCCTATTGTCCCTACCCCATCCCTGGACAACCACTGGTCTGTTTTGTCACACTGGTTTTGTCTTTTCTGTAAATTCATAGAACAGAATCACCATACGTTGTCTTTTTTTTTTTTTTTTTTTTTTAAGATTTTATTGATTGGGGGCGCCTGGGTGGCTCAGTTGGTTAAGTGTCTACCTTCAGCTCAGGTTATGATCTCAGGGTCCTGGGATCGAGCCCCAAGTCAGGCTCCCTTCTGGGTGGGGAGCCTGCTTCTCTGTCTCCCTCTGCCCCACTCACTCTTGTGTGCATTCTCTCTCTCAAAACCCTTTTTTTTAAAGGTCTTAAAAATATTTATTTATTTGACAGATAGATGGCACAAGCAGGGGGAGCAGCAGGGAGAGGGAGAGGGAGAAGCAAGCTCCCCATAGAGCAGGGAGCCTGATGCAGAACTCAATCCCAGGACCCTGAGATCATGACCTGAGCTGAAGGCAGACGCTTAACCCACTGGGCTACCTAGGCGCCCCAGTACATTGTCTTTTGTATTTGACTTCTTTCACTTAGCAGAATTGTTTGAGATCCGCCCGCGTTGTTGCGCATGTTAAGATTTTGTTCCTTTTTCTTGCTGGGTAAGATTCTGTCGTATTCCACGGTGTGGGTATATCGTTGTTTGTCCATTTACCAGTCCCTGAACATCAGAGTTGCTTCCAGGTTTTGGATGTTATGAATGATTCTGCTGTAAATCTTCATGGGTAAGTTTTTGTGTAGACGTGTTTCTTTTCTTAACTCGTTTCTTTAGGCGTTAACACACAAATACAAGTCAGTTCTTTACCCCTCCCTGTTTATAAGTATAAAGGGTGGAGTGTTATTAAAATGTTCCTACACTCTGGGTTGTGTTTGTTTTTGTTTTAAAAGGGCCTCCCTCCCACATGGAAGGCTTAGATGAATCTTTAATTTGGTCACATGTCCTAGCATCCCAGGAGCTAAGGGTGCCAAGTGGCCTTCCTAGCTCCTGGAGGGGCTGCCAGCCTGCTGGAAGCCCAGAGAAGGTGGTGGAGGTGGGCAAAGCTGCAAAGGGGGTCGCTCTCTAGGTCTTATTCCATGTTGCATGTCGCCCTCTGGGTCTTATTCCACTCTTGCTCGGTGGACCATTCAAAGGGGCCAGTGGGAGGCTGTGCTGGGCTTAGGCGGGGTCGCATGTGTATTTTGGCATTAGAATTAAATTGTAAAAGAAATCAGCTCGTGCACTGAATATATCTTTTGCCAGACCGTAGGAACTTAGCAGAGGCAAACTACTGGGCTTCTGATGGTCCTTCTGTGTAAGTGAGCCTTCGTGAGTGGACCACTGGCCTGTTGAGAAGCATGTTCAGTTTACTGATGTGGGTGGAGGACACTGCTGCAAGGTATGTGTTTGCTCAGAACACAGGTAATTACACTGCTGTTTACTTTTACCTGTCGCTAGTCCTGGTGGCCTTCTAGATCCCAACACCATCACTCCCCCAGTAATACCTTGTTTGCACCTTCCTGACGGGGATTAATCTTGTTAAGAATATGCAAATTTGCATTAAAAAAAAAAAGGCTGATGAGGTCTTTTTCTGATCTTCTGGTAGTGCTGTTACCAGGCAGTTGGATTTGGGAAACCGGATCACTGTGAAAGAAATTAAACAGTGTTTAAGGATGTCTTCTGTCCTCTGCAGCTGTGCCGTCCACTGGAACTTTCCGTGATGCTGGAATTGTTCTGTATCTGCGCAGTCCAGCAGCCACCAGACGCATGTGGCTCTTGAGCACTTCACATGTGTCTAGTGTGATTGAGGAGCTGAATATTTAGTTGTTTTTTTTTTTAAGATTTTTATTTATTTATTTATTTGACAGAGAGATCACAAGTAGGCAGAGAGAGAGAGAGAGAGAGGAGGAAGCAGGCTCTCTGCCGAGCAGAGAGCCCGATGCGGGACTCGATCCCAGGACCCTGAGATCATGACCTGAGCCGAAGGCAGAGGCTTAACCCACTGAGCCACCCAGGTGCCCGAATATTTAGTTTTATTTAATTTTTTAATGAACTTAAATAACCAGGGGTGGCTAGTGGCTGTGGTGTCGGGCAGTGCAGGTCCAGGCGAAGGTTGACGTCCCCTGAAACATTCTCTTTAACTTAAAACATCATTCTAGATTGTAGCCGAAGGGCATGCCATTAAATGATTTAAGTGATTTTGGAGCAGGTTGGGTGAATATGTTGTTTCATTCTCAGTACTACCGTCTGTGAGCACAGCACCTTCGTGGGCGCCCTCTGTTGCTACGGCACTGAGCTGGGTGCTGGGCTGGGCAGTCCGACGTTACCCGGCTCAGCTGACCTTCCTGGGGTCTGGTTCCCTCTGTACTGAGGGTGTCGGACCAGATGGACCAGACTGTATGATTTTATCTTGGATGGCAATAGCGCTTATTTATTGAACAGGCCTGTGTGCTGGGTGTGGGATTCTAGACATTAAATAAATGCGTTGTCTCATTTAAATGGAATGATTTAATCTTTGTCCCAAGGAGGCTAGTTCCTGTGAAGCTCTCCTGGTTTCACAGATACGAACGCAGAGGCTCGGCGAAGTCGTTTACCTGGAGCTGGGACGCCCGTTGACTGTAGAGTTCACATACCCACTCAGATCTGCCTGGTCCTAAGCTCCTTTTCAGTGAAAGCTTTATTTATGCAATGGCTGTGTTAAAAATAGATCTGTTTTCTTAAAACACTTAAAACTTTTTTTAAAAGGCTTGTTTTAAGTAAAAGTTCAATCATGTTTTTTAAGAGCGCGGCTTTCCAGCAGTGCTGCAGGTGGGGTGGGTGGCTGTGAGGGTTAGGAGTGAGGCGAGCAGGTGGTGTGGGCGGAGGCCAGCTCAGCAGGCCTGTGTCCCACTCCACGCACGTCTGTGAAAGGCTGGCTTTGAACACACTCCCACTGGGATGCTCAGCTCAGGTCAGGCGAAGCTCAGCCTCCACCAGGAGCTCCGGGAGTGGCAGTGGGCGTGGGGGTGGGGAGGGGAGAGGCGGAGCTTGGTCCTGGAACATCCCTTGCTGCTGTCCATGTCCCTGTCGTGTGTCACAGAGAGCCGTGGCTGATGGCAGGGTTTGTTGTTTTGGACTCAAAGGTTGACTGCCCGTCTGCTTCCTGGCTGGTCAGCCTGGGGCAAGTCACTCCGCTTCTCCAAGCCTGTGAGCTTTCACCCCCACACCTGCCAGCAGTCCTTCTGGAGGCTCTCCTGGGAACCCCACTGTCCTGGGTGCGGAGGAGGCCGTGGTGGATGAAGCTTGTGTTCTGCGCGATGTGGGCTCTCCCACGCATCCTTGAAACAGGAGCGCTGGTCTCTGTGAACTGCCTCATGGCGTTTTAGAGAGTAAGTGAGACCCGACTGACAGCTCCTGGTGCCCTTCCCCGGAGACGACCGGCTTTTCTCGAGGCGCATTGGCTGCCTGCAGACGGCCCTAGCAGCTGTCCCGAAGGGCCAGGACACCATCCAGCTAGTCAGAGGGGGCGGGTGACATCGGGGAGGCCCCTAGCGCCATGCTGGGCCCGGGGCGGCCCCTAGCGCCGTGCTGGGCCCAGGGTGGCCTTCCAGAATGTGCTGTGGCTTTCTCCTAACACCTTTTTCCCTTTTTTGGAGAAAGAAATTCTCCCATGTGGGAACTCGGAAGTAGAGGCTGGGAGGTTGAGCCACGAGTGGTAGGAAGTTTCAAAAAAGTAAATCAAAGCAGATCTCTCATTGTCTTTTTTGTTTGTTTTGTTTTGTTTTTAAATATTTTATTTATTTACTTGACAGAGATCACAAGTAGGCAGAGGGGCAGACAGAGAGAGAGAGGAGGAAGCAGGCTCCCTGCTGAGCAGAGAGCCCGATGCGGGGCTCGATCCCAGGACCCTGAGACCATGACCTGAGCCGAAGGCAGAGGCTTTAACCCACTGAGCCACCCAGGCGCCCCCATTGTCTTTTTTTAAAAAATACTTTGATTTTCTATTTTTCTCACTATGAAAGTAATACTCTATTTAAACATAGAAACGTGTGACAAGGAGAAGGGAACCATCCCTGAGTTCCACCCTCCGAGAGTGCCAGGAGCCTGGTGTACGTGTCTGTGTAGGTATTTTCTGCGTGCGCGCTTAAACCTCTTCAAAAAATTGCTCCACCTCTGCAGATGGCTCCTCAGTCTCCCCGTCTGTCAGATCCTGTTTTCTGGGCACGAGGGATCCGGGTACTTCACTGAATAGCCTTGGTCTTGTCCCGAGGCCAGGAAAGGGGACTAAGCATGCTCTGAGACGCTGGCCTGAAATGTGGATCCTGGGTGCAGCGGGAGGCCTGCTGAAGGCTGGGCAGAAGTAGGGGAGCCCAGCAGGTGTACCCCATCCCCTCCCCCTCACACCCACTCACACACCCTCGTGCAGAAGACCGCAGGCTTGACCTTGCGTCCTGGCTTTTTCTGACCCAGTGGAGGCTTTCTGCCCTTTGAACTTAGAGCTTAGAAGTGCCATCTCCACATCGTGGCAGGTGGAGAGCCCGCCTGCAGCTTTCAGAATTGGGCTTAAACATGGTGAAATTGAAGTTCTTTGGCTGTTTTCTTTTTTCTTTTATTCGTTTTTAAAGATTTTATTTATTCATTCGACAGAGATCACAAGTAAGCAGAGGCAGGCAGAGAGGAGGATGCAGGCTCCTTTCTGAGCAGAGAGCCCGATCCCAGCAGAAAGCGGGGCTCGATCCCAGGACCCTGAGACCATGACCTGAGCCGAAGGCAGAGGCTTAACCCACTGAGCCACCCAGGCACCCCCATTGGCTGTTTTCTCTATCTGCTATTGCGCGTCCCCCTCTAAGGATCTCTCCACGTGTTTGGATCACAGCGCTGTACAAATAGGCTTTCAGCCCCATCAGCTTGCTGGCGCACCTGGGGGTGTTTCTTTACTTTAAGACGGAGTGGTGGCATAGAATAAGGACAGATGCTGTGAATGCCTGGAGTTATTAAAACTTAATTATAAAGCTATTAAGCTGAACCATATGAAATTGCCATCTTTGTGGGCTGACAGTGATTGGCTATTGGCAGTTTCATGTGGTTCAGTCTCCGAAAGTTTCACTGTAAGCAGTTTGGATCGTAGAAGGAATAATCACTTGTTAACAGACTTTAAAAGTGATTATTAACAAGTCCTTTCATTTAATAAGTCCTTTTATTTCTCTTATGTGTGTCGGTTTTGACTAGTGCTGGTCACAGGCCATATGTAGTCTTTCGTCTTCCTTTTTTAAAGATTATTATGACCAGACTGTGAGCTTCTCCCCTCCTCCCATCTGTTAGAACGGCCCAAAGCCAGACCACGGACGCCACCGAACACTGGCGAGGACATGGAGCCGCAGGAGCTTGCTGGTGCGAATGCAAATGGTGCAGCCCTTTGAAGGCATTCAGTGGGTTTTTACAAAATTAAACATGCATTCCAGCAACGGCTCTCCTTGGTATTTACCCAGAAGAGTTGAAAAATTAGGTCCACACAGAAACCTGCGCGTGGGGGTTCAGAGCAGCTTTTATTCATGATTGCTAAAACTTAGAAGCCACAAGATGTCCTCAGAAGGTGAGCGGGTGCACAGACTGTGGACCATCCCAACGGGACAGTATTCAGCACTAAAGAGAAAGAAGCCGTCGAGCCAGGAACAGACACGGGAGCCCTACAAGGCACGTGTTCCTGGGAAAAGCCAGTCTGAAGAGGCCATGTTCTGCGTGATTCCAATAGTGGGACCTTCTGGAAAAGGTGCCCTGTAGAGACAGGAAAAACGCCAGTGGTTGTCAGGAGTTGGGGGAGAGGAAGGGCCGAGGCAGGCGGAGCCGAGAGGCTTTGCAGGGCAGTGGAACCGCTCTGTGTGGCGGATGCCTGGTGGTGAACTGCGGACTCGGGGTGAACGATGTCTCGGTGCAGGTTTATCACGTAGAACCAGCGCGCTGTTCTGCTGGGGGTGTTGGTAAGGGGAGAGGCTCTGCGTGAGATAGGTGGGAAATCCTGCCTTTGTTCAGTTTCGCTGCGACTCTAAAACTGCTCTAAAAAGTAAAGTGCTTTAAAAATAACTTTGATCACCAAAGACTTTTCCCCTGAGAGCACGAAGTCTTCACAGCCATCCTTCCTTAATGGCTCCTTAGAGCAGAGCAGATGGGCGTGTGCCTCATCTCCCCAATGTCCATCTGTAGGTTGCTTCGTTTTCTGCTTTCTGAACAGTGTTACCGCGACTGGTCCCTTCTGCGGTTTTCCTTGGGTTTGGATTTCTTGTGTAGGATGGCCCCCCAGGGGTAATACTCGTGTATCCCGAGTGGGAACACTTTCTCAGCCCCTGACAGATACTGCCAGGTTGTCTTCCCAAGGGGTCAGCCGAGTCATGATACCACCAACAGCATGAGGGTCCCTTTATTGCATCCTTGCCAGCCTTGGGTGTTTTTGTCCTTAAATTTCTGATTTCATAAGCAATGAATCGTACCTTATTTTCCATCTGTTGCTTAGCGGGGTTGACTGTGTTTGCTCGTGGTGCACGCAGTGTCCCCTCTCCGCACCGGTGAGTCGTTGTGTCTACATGCTCCTACCGGATTAGAGAATTCTCGGTAAGCAGTAGTATCGGACCAGAGCTCCTTGAGTGCACACGGTGGATTACACGGTGTCCTCCGAGCTGGCCTCTGAGCCATTGTTGGGGGAATTAGAGGTGCCTAATTAGTGCGGATCAAGCTGGAAGCAAGCACTGCCGGCCTTGTCTGCAGTCCCTGGGGCCTGGTGGCGGTTCCAGTGGCATCTTCCACCTTCAGCTGTTCTGTGAACTCAGCTGAAATTTGATCACATTACAGTATGGCTAAGGGACCTAATTAGCCGGAAACCTCAGGAAATTCGAAAATTAAAGAGTCCATTAATCCCAAGGCCCCTGCTTTGGTGAAGGGCTCCAATTCCCCTTTGGTTTGCTTGATTTTCCTGCTGTGCTTTAGCTCCAACAAGCCTTGGATAGAGTGACAGCCTTTCTGCTGGAACTTCCTGCCTTTCTGGGGTTAAATGGGACCCTTTAAACCTCCCCTCTTCCCTCCCCACACCCACTGAGCTAATCTCCAAGTAATAGTCTGGAATGCTGCTCATTGTTCCATCTCCTGGATGGAAATCCTCCCGAGCACCCAGTTAAGGTGTAATGACCCTCATTAGTGCCTCCCACCCTCCTGTGACCTGGGGAGCAGAGATGAGCTGTGCAGTGGTGTCCCTTGCCCAAGTTGTGTCTGAGACTGAGCACCCCATTCCTTTTCCCTTTGAGATGTTGGTGGTTTTGTGTTGTGTTTTAGATTCCTGTGCTCTGAGCAATTCTGTGTTTGCAGTAGACTGCCCCTTCCCAGGTCGCCATGCGGGCAGCCGAGGGAGATACTCTAAGGACGTTGGGTGGTTGGACGGGCTGATGCTTGGCCAGGCCGGGCCTGGAAGCCGGCACAGCCTTTCTGTGCAGTGCAGTCGTGGCCGGTGTGGGTGTGGGTCAATTTATATATCAACTAAGGGCACCTTCGTTCAGAGGAACTGAGGACTGGGATCTTGAGGCTGGTGTTGTTGGAAAGAAGTGCTCTATGACAGCCTCTTCATGGAATGTGTGTGTGTGTGCGTGTGTGTGTGTGTTTGTACACACATGTACGGTGTTAGCCTCCTACAGAATGCCTGATCCTGCTTTGGATTCGCAGCTGACCCTCCTCTGAGAGGTTTTATCAATATTCAGAGATGCTTTTTCATTTGTTTATTTCTCGAAGCTCTTCTCTCTCCAACTTGTTGCATTTACCGTGGTAGCAGATCATTTGGTTGCTTTTCAAGTTATGAGCCTTTCATTTACGAACCCTAGAAAATGCAGGAAATTGATCTATATTTTTCTCATGTGAGCAGTCTGCTCTGAGACTGTGCTCTCTTCAGGACTTGGAGAGAAAGAATCTGGTAGCCTCTGTCGTGCTGGACGTGACCATGTCCTGGACCTCGGAGGCAGCCGGCCCGTGTGGAAGGCCTCAAGATGAGCAGCGTATTCGGGCATCTGGGCTGTTTTCTCTTTCTCTAGCTCCTCGGCGACTTATACAGAGCAGGATTGCAAATCCAAAGGCCTACCGTGGCAAGTGGGTGATAGGAGTGTCCTGGCCAGGCCAAAGAGACCAAGGACATGGCAGGGCCATGACACACAGGAGGGCACATGCTGCGGGTGTCCTGCTTGTAGTAGCCAGCTGGCGTAGCAAGGATAAGCCACACATCAACAAACAGCGGTCCCAGCCTGACATGGCCAGCGGGGGTCAGGGAGAGCTTCCTGCTGGTCTGGACTCCCATTACCTGCTGGGCAAACCTGTCAGTAGGCACACAGAGGTGCTCGGAAATCGGCCTCTTTCTGATAATAAAGTTCATTGAGTTAGATCATAGAAAGGGAAGCAGACGTCACCAAAGTCTCGGATCCATGAGCCCTTGTGGGCACTGGCTGGCTGCTGTTGGGGGCTGTAGCCACACTCCCCTCTCCTTAGCTGGGATTCAGCACAGCTCTGGCTTCAGCCATTTCTTAGATGCCACCTCTTTCCTCTGCCTGGTAGCCCTGCCTGCTCGCCGCTCAGGAGGTGGGGGTCGCCTCTGCGGCTCCGTCCCTCGGAGCTCCAGGTCACTGGCCCGTAGGGCTCGGCCGGGCGGCCCCTGTGGGCCCTGGGCTTCCTGGCGGCTTGGTCTGCAGTTCGGCTTCCTCTTCGGGCCAGTTCCGTGAATTCACAGTGTGAACTCGGCCGCTTAGCCCGCCTTCCTGGAGTGTGGCTCTGTTCCTGGGGCTCCTGCCGACGCCTGCAGTTCACACCGCTGAGCTGGAGCTGCCGGGGGGCGTGTCAGCCATCCACTCAGAAGATGTGCTTCACCAAAAATGGCCTGCCTCTGCCTCGCAGTCTCGCTCTGAAGTCGTTTGGAGAAAATTGGGGCTGTTTCCCTTCCTAATCGAAGGCTTTGGCGTTGTGGTAAAGAGAGCAGATTTGCAGCCGGCCCACCTGGATCCCCGGGCCTGCCGCTGTGTGGCCTGGGGCGGCTGCTCTGTGGTTACTGAGCCGCCCTGCTCACTTGGGATGATTCCGTGTACCCCACAGGCCAGCGGCTGGAACGGAGATGGGGCGTGAATGTGTGAGGTAGACAAAACCGTCAGTAGTAGTTCTTAGTAATCTTAGGTAACTTTCCAAAGTAAAAGCCATAGGAAACCCCCTCCAAATGTCATCTGTGTGACATTTTGTGGAAAAGAGTTTCTCAAGATGAAGTAGGGGGCTTGGCATCCAGAGAGTCAGGAGGGGCCAGGCTTAAGCTGAGGGATTAGCAGCCCAGGTGGAAGGAACCACAGTGGGCAAAGCCCAGTGGCAGGAAGGAGCTTAGCGAGTGTAGAGGGACAGAAGGAAGACAGAAGGATCGGGGTGGGACACAAGAATCAAAAGGGGGGTGGGACTCTACTTCTAGCTGCCAGTGGGGGGAGGGAGGTTGTCTTCTTCCTGGGAGACTTTGAAGGGTGTAGGCCATGGGGCTGATCAGAGGTTTGCTCTGACCTAGGTGTGGAGAAGGGAGGGTGCTGGGGCAAGTGTGGGTCATTCAGACGACTGTGGACACCAGGTGACACATGCTGGTTTGGGTAAGAGGGGGAGGGTTGGTATTGGGGATGGAGAGGAATACAAATACTTGCAATAATAAATGCTTCGTAGCCTTATTACTGGCCCATAGTATATGCTCAGTAAATGTTCGCTATTTGCGTAACGGATAGGCTTTGTGGGGGGGAAACCCTGAGGTTCGATTTGGGTATGTGGAGGCCTCGTACTATAGAGCTGTAGAGGTCTTTAAAGAAGTGGAGGCAGTAGTAACTGGCTGTTGGAGGGATGCATCATTTGCTCATTTTCCCAAAGTGTTGTGTGCAAAAGTGTTCTCTCACCTTTGGTCCCAGCCTTGTGACGAAGTGGCTGTGTGTCCCGGGGAGTGAGCACTTGCCTCCCAGAGCGTCCACGTCCTCTCCTGGAGAGTGGGGATGGTGCCGTCTGCCTTGCAGCTTTGTCGGAGGGTCTGGTGACTAAGATGGGAGCACTTTGCATGCCCTTCGGTGCTGTGCACATGTAAGGTGGTCTTAGTAGTATTTTATCCAGTGTTAGATACTCCTCTCCGTCCTTCCACCGCATGTTAGTTGGGAGTAGGGGGAGAAAAGCTTTCATATTTTGCCGATTACAGGATTGCCCCCTCGCGTTCTTAAAAGCTTCCTGTATGCTGTCTGCACTAGTAAGTTCTTTCCTCTCTTCCATCGTCTTCCCTTCCCTGTTCTTCCTGTCCTCTGCACCCGCTGCTCCCCTTCTTTGTGTCATGGTCCAGCCTCCGGATCTCATGGTGGCTTCTCCCTAGGAACTCGTGCTGACCCAGTGGGCATTTCTGAGCACCTCAGCCACTGAGGTTGATGAGTTCTTGGACTGAAATGTCTATAAGGCCTTAATGTGAAACAGGAACCCCTGGCAGTAGTGAAAGGAACACTGACAGTCCTTCCGCATAGCTGATCTGGGGCAGGGGAGCCCGCCCCACGGGGCAACACTGATTGAGCAGTGATCGTCTTTGCAAACTTGATGATTCAGCAAGATCTCCTTGGCACCAGACGAGAGCGGTCCTGGCATGCAGGAGTGAGCCATGTACTAGCAGAGAGAGCCCTTACGAATAATAAACATCCCTTTCTAGTATCCAAAGGTAAATATTAGAGGTTGTGTCGCTGGGGTTTTTCATAACCTTTTGTGGACTCTTGGCTGGTCTTTTCCAAAACAAACGTGGTGAGTGTCTGCATTTGACACCCTTCTCTTCCCTTGCCCCTTTATCCTTCAGAAGCGGGAGTTTGTAGCACCAGCCTCGGTATCAGCCGGCATTGCAGACGTGTAAAAGGATAGTTTTTAAGGGTGTTTGCTTCCAGAGTTGTACCAGCTTGTCTTTTTCTGGACTCTGTTTTTTTGTTTGTGGAAACAACCGAGTTGAACCTCGATAAACCTCCAAGTGATCTTCCTCCTGCTTCAGAATGCACCCAGTCGGGGCTATAGGGACACCTCTGAAGTGTATAGTAAGTACAATGGACGTTATATATCAGATCCACAGTTTAAAGGACCATATAATGAACTTTAGAAATTTTTTTATTTTTTACTTTTTTTAAAAAAGGTTTTATTTCTTTATTTGACAGAGAGCGAACACAAGCAGGGGGAGTGGCAGGCAGAGGGAAGGGAGAAGCAGGCTCCCCGAAGAGCAGGGGAGCCTGATGCGGGACTCCATCCCAGGACCCCGGGATCATGACTGGAGCTGAAGGCAGTTGCCCAACCAACCAGGGGAGCACTCCCCCCTGCCAAAATTTTAAAAACTAGGAATTCCTTGTGTGTGTGATTAAAACCTTGGCAGGAAATCTGTTTGGAGGTCGAGAAGCATTAAAATGTTCCCGTTTGGTGAGTCAGGAGGCACCATCAAACGTGGTCCTATTTCGAGATGCCTTCTTGTCGACCTCTTTGGAGGTGCTCCAGCCTCGTGTTTGTGAACGCACACCTGTTCTCCACTGGTGCAGACTGTAATCCACAGCAGAGCCATCCCTTACCCACCTGAGCCCCCTGAAGTCGAGCTCTGGCCCATGTGGGAGGACGGGCACTAGTGGCAGAGCGTGTGTTGGAAAACCACCATGCCACTCTTGTCAGAGTCTAGGGTACTGCAGTGGCCACTGAGGTCTTCTGAAGTCAGTTCTGAAGAACAGATTGCTCCTAGGTGTGGCTGCGGGAGGAAAGGGCAGAGGCTGGCTCCCAGGACTATCAGTATCAATCTGTCTATGAACTTGGACTGAGTTAGGGATAGCTGGGGGATAGTTGAACCAGGTGGATCAGGTTTCAAGTGTGAACAAAGATACTGAGAAGTGCCTTGTAATCATTTCAGTGTGAGGCACGCGCCCTCCTCCCTGGACCTTTAAGGAAGCTGAAATAGTTGAAAGGGAGCAGCTGAGAAAGAGGGACGTGGTGATACCCTGTCTGTTTTCACCTGGAACTTGATCTGAAAGGGAAGTGGGGATCACGGAAGGAGCGTGGGCCCCGGAGTTGGGCAGACCTGGTTCCAATTGTAGGTCGGCCTCTTCCAGGCACTGCGGCTCGGGTTGCGGGGGGAAGCTCCCGAACCTCATTTTCTCCCTTTCACCTACCGGGGAGAGCGAGCATGGACTCCGTGTGTGTTACGTGCCTAGTGGGGTGGGCATCGAAAAGTGGTAGCCGTTGTTGTGAACGATACTTCGGGCCTCCTGGAAAGGGTGTTGATCGCTTTGATGCCCCGAGCTCCACGTGGCTCTCATTTCATCCTGACGAGTCTCTGAGGTTGGGTAGGGGCATTCCCGTTGCACAGGTGAAGAGACTTGTGCGTGTGGAGGGGGGATTTAAGTAACTGCTGGGAACTGGGCCGTGTGGGTGGCTCAGTGGGTTAAGCATCTTCTCCCTCTCCCTCTGCCCCTCCCTGTTTGTGTGCGTGTGCGCGCACACGCTCGATCT
The DNA here is from genome assembly GCF_002288905.1 of Enhydra lutris kenyoni. Lineage (NCBI taxonomy): Eukaryota > Metazoa > Chordata > Mammalia > Carnivora > Mustelidae > Enhydra > Enhydra lutris. The sequence goes on from NW_019154122.1 coordinate 5,994,994, forward strand.
CTTGACAAAATCTTTAAAAATAAATAAAATTTAAAGAACTGTTGGGGACAATTACTGGTGATCCCTAGTGCTAGCTCGCACACACAAGATCTTTCTTTAAGGACTCAAAAATGATAGTAGTCGTGGTCTCCTCCTGATTTAGTAAATTGTAGAAAATTAGAAACAATACCAAAGTTTAAAAAAACAAATATCACCGAAAATATCACCTAAAAACAAATAATCCCACTGCTTATAGAAAATATCTGTTTTGGAGTACTTCTCTCTGGCCATTTGTGATTGTTACTTAATGTTCTGGTGGATATGTAAATAGGTACTGTTGTGTTTCTATTCTGTTCTCTTCTGGGTGGCAGGAGAGCGTGGCAGTTCCAAACCTGGCTCCTGGAGCTGGGCCACGTACCAGCTTTGTGACCCTTGATGAGCTCCGTAACTTCTCTGCACCCTGGTCCTCACGTCTATGAAGTAGGATTAGAAGTGGAAGCTATTTTACTTTTTTTTTTTTTAAGATTTTATTTATTTGTTTGGCAGACAGAGATCACAAGTAGGCAAAGAGGCAGGCAGAGAGAGAGAGAGAGAGAGAGAGAGGAGGAAGCAGGCTCCCCGCTGAGCAGAGAGCATGATGTGGGGCTTGATCCCAGGACCCTGAGATCATGACCCGAGCCGAAGGCGGAGGCTTAACCCACTGAGCCTCCCAGGTGCCCCATGAAGTGGAAGCTATTTTAGAAGCCTGTTAGGAGGCTCGAATGAATTAACACTAAGCACTTAGAACGGTGTCTGGCACACTGTAATCCTTCAGTAGAACTGTGGTTAAAATCATGATTACTGTTTTTATATATCCTTAGGTTTCCTTTATAAACCTGACTTTAGCTGTTTCCTAAGACATTGCGTAGACCTAGGATGGCTCACATTGAAGACTTGCTGCTGCCTTCATTATCTCGAGTGTGCTTGAGTGAGCTCGTGCTCAGAACAAGGTCCCATGTCCCGGCGTCTCCAATCTGAGACCAGATGCAGGACACTGAAGGATCCCCTCCCTCTTTCCTTGGCTCCAGGGTCAGATCTGATTCACGTCCTGTTAGACCAGGGCATTTCTTTTTCTTGGCTGTCATCAGAATTTCCAAGCCTCAAGACCCCACTTTGCTTTCTTACCCAGGTTCCGGCCCTGTAAAGTGTGGCCTTGTAGTCCTGCTCAGTGACACACAAGCGTACTTTGTGCCTGTCGGCCGTGCCTCAACTCCAGGGTCAGGAGGTGTGTGAGGCGGGGGAGCTCTTGGGGTTTCATCTGCAAATGAGAACCACATGGCCAGCTGCTCGGGTCAAATGGAAGCCAGATGGGGAAGGTGAGCAGGGGCCCTCGGGCGGCCTGGAACAGCATTTGAGTGTCCTGGCATCTCGGCTCGTTGGGGGCTTGTTTGCAACCCAGCATCTGTCCGGGGGCAGGGTTCTCCCACCCGGGCCATGGCCAGCCCGGAGGATGTGACCCCGAACCGAGAGAGGTGACACGAGGTCAAAGCAGATGGAAGAAGAGGAGCAGGTGGCTAAGCGGCCATCGGGCTGGAGACTGTTGCTGTCAGCCTTGGGGGGTGCGGCAGGGAAAGTAAATTGCAAAGTTAATGGACTCCACATGGCACACGGCAGGAGAGATTTTTGGATGAGAGCAAGTCCAGTGATTAAGCTGAGAGACACTGCAGACGGTCCCCCCAGGAAATGTATTGGCCAAGTGACAACTTGCTGCAGGCAATGGGGTAAAGGTGGTCTGGCCTCCAGGCCACGTCTCCTGCGAATCCTTTGTAGCTGAGTGAGGGGAGAAAGCACTTACGGAGGTGAGGGACGGCACAGCACTTTGCATCGTCCTTTGGTCCCAGTTGCCACCGGGATTCAGTTCGTGGTTGAGAGAGGAAACAAGGGGGCAGTTTTTACCTCTGGGCCTTGTGGGTTAAGGAGGTTGCCAGGGTGGCAAGTGATGTGTTCATTTCAGTGTCTAAACATTCGTATTTGGGGGCAGAAAGAGTAGAAAAATATTAACTAGCTACCCTAATGGGAGGAGGGCGGAGAGGCAGTAAGCCGGTTGGGACCGATTTACAGCGAGGAGTAGCAGTTCTGACTCACAAAGGAAAAGTCCCATCGGAGATAGAAAGAGCCAGGAGAGAAGGGTGTTCTGGATGTTTGCTTTCGCCTTTAGAGCTGCCCCAGCATGGCGCCGTTCCCTGCCGGCCGCACGGCTTGCTGATGAGACCACGGGCCGCAGCCCTAGGTTTCTGCTCCATTACTTAGAGATTCCTCGGGTTCCCGTGTCTGTAGCCCCAGGCCCCTCAACACTGGATTGGCTGGCCAGTTGGCTGTCTTTCTCTAAAAGAAAAGCCCACCCACACCATGCCTGGGAGGCCCCCGTGGGCCCGCCCCGTGGTCCTAGAGTCTGCCCAGCTGCCTCTGGTAGCCCTGTCTCCACCCCTTCCTCCCCACATTGGAGAAGGCTCGTGGGAAGTGACCGAGGCCTGATCAGAGCACGATCATCACACCTGTTCGGATTCTGAGCCGTAAAATGAACTTCGTGCCTTAACTACAGTTACCTGAACTTGGCTTAGGTGGCACCAGCTTGCCAAGTGGCACAGCGCTCCGCTTGAGGTCGCCAAGCAGAGGAGTGGAGGGCCTGTGAGCTCCTGGGGCTGTGTTGACCTGGGCCCCTGAGCTGTGTCCGGTCCCGCCAGTTCTCAGCTGAACTCTGTCTGGACTGCTCTGCCGCTGACCTTGGGAAGGCATCCCGGGCCGTGTCTCTTCAGGGAACCTGCCAGCTCAAATCATGTCGCTAGACTGCTGTGTCTGCAGAACACTGTTGGGAAGGCACGAAGCTCTTGTGGCTCCAGCTTCCTTGTAGGCGGTATCTGGCTCCCGATACACAAGGATGAGGCCTGTGGAGTGACCCTGTGGAGCCTGAGGTTTAAATTCGTTGTATTTTTCTCTCCCGCTTGAAGGCAAAGCAGCAACAACCACAAAATCCTTATTTCTCAAAGGGTGATGAAAGTTTTACATGCTCCTAGCAGAGGTTCTTCACAGTGAGGGCTGGGGGAGGTGGGACATCTCCTGGGGTCCCACTGTGATCTGGAGTGTGATGGTTGTCATTCTTTGGTGGGGTTGTCATTTGGGAAAGCAGAGGCAGCATTAGAATTTTAGGTCTGGGGAATAAAGCCTAGTTTCTACACAGTAGTAGTCCCTAGCAGGTAAAGTTAATGAAATTCACTTGGCAGGTAGATATGGATGTTTTAGAGATGAAGGAATGCCTCTATAAAAGATTTGGAAAGTTCAGAAGAACAGGTAAAAGGAGAAAAAGAATACTTAATTTCCCTATCCAGAGAAAAACACTATTAACATCTTTATATATTGTTTCTCTCCGGGATTTTGGCATTTTTTTCCTTAGTTGGGATTAAATATTTATATCCAGCTGTACTAACTTAACATAAAATACATCATTTCCCCATGTTTTAAAGGACTTTCTCTGCAAACATTGTGATGGTTGCAGACTGCTTGATCATTTGCCCATTGTTGGGAGGCTGTTTCCAGTTTTTTGCACCCTAACTAGTGGGCATCTTTGTGCGTGATTTGAGTGATTTCTTTAGGGTAGATTTTCCTAGAAGGGAACAAACACTTTAAAAACTCTTGACACATAATTTTCAAGTACTTTCTAAGAGACTTGTTCCCATTTCCACCCTCTCTGGCACCCAGCTTGCTCGTCTGGTCTGCAGTCCTTGTGCCTTTCCCGTAACGTCCGCTCCTCCGCTCACCTTGTCTTCCACGTGGCGGGTTGTCCTGTTACTCTCTTCACTTTCGAGTACTTCCAGGGAGTCACATCTTGTCAGGGCAACTTTCACGTCTCTGTTGGACGCGAGCAGCCTTCTCGGTTTTTCTATGCACAGCACATCCTGAACCTCTGGTGGGCCTGTGCTCCCATCTCCGCTGCCACCTGTGGGTAAGGGTGAGCCAGGCAGTCCGGCCCAAGCCTCCTGAATGGCTTCTCGGGGCCGGTTCTTCGCTGCACCCTGTGCACAGGGGGATGACCTCTCGCGCCCCCCGCCCCAGCAACTCTCGCCCATCATCTCCGGGGCCTCTGTGTGCGAGAGGTTTGTCCAGTGATTCCTGAGAGAGCCGCCAGCCTCCTCTGCTCCTGCCACAGGGTCTTGGCAGACGCTCGAGAGGAACGGGTTGCGAAGCGGTGGGCTTTTCCTGCCCTCTTCCAGCAGAGGTGGGCCAGGGGGAGTGCTGAGCCCCGCAAGGCCGTTGGCGCCTCCAGATGTGCCGCTGTTGAGTTTCGGGGTTTTGCAGCTGCTTTATGGAGGTATAGTGTGCATACCCTAAATCTCCCTGTGTCTGAGTGTACGACTCAATCTTGTACATTTTTTAGCAAATTTACAGAGTTGCAGAGCTGTCACCACAATCCAATTTAACAACATTTCTATCACACCCAGAAAGATCCCTTGCCCCCATTTGTGGTTACTCCCCGTCCCCCCTCCTGCCCCAGGCGAACCACTAATCTTTCCTCCTTTTTGGACATTTCATATATATGGAATCATATGGATTGCTTTCTGGGGAAATTACTGGATTCTTGAAGTAATGCTTGTTGGAAAACATCTGGAAAAATGGAAGTCCCTTGATTAGTCTTAGTTGTCTTTGGGGAGCGATGTCCTCTGGGTAGTGGGATCGTAGGGGGGCATTGCGCTTTCTGTAATGCTTGAATTTTTTAGAGAGAGCCTGTATCCATTTACATTGAGAAGGTGGGGGGAAGGGACAAAAAGCACATATTTCAATTGTGGAAGATGCAAAAAAAGTATATAGAGGATGAAAAACTAACAGTCATAAGAATTCTCCCCTTAGGGATAAAGCTGCTTTTACTTTGGTGTGGGTTCCCCCCCCCCCCACCCAAGTCTTCTCTGAGCATATTTTTAAAATTGAGCTCCCATATTTTAAATTTTGTGTTGTGGTTGTCCGCACTGGTGTCACAGGATCCCTTTTCCCACCTAACTGAAAACACCCTTGCAAACTTCTTGATCGTGTAGTGGCTCTTTTTATGATTCACCATAATTTAAGTGCAGTGAGCACTAAGGTCTCCGTTTTCCTTTTTGCTACTGTAAATAATGTGGAATGAATGACTGTGTAAAAGCTTTGTGTCAGACCATTGCAAAATCCCTGGGAAGGGGGTTCGCACCAAAAAACAAATGTTTTTCTCCCAGTTTGTAGCTGTTTTTGCAAAATTGCTTTCTAGATATCTTCTCTGCTTTTCACCTACTCCTTGTAATTATTTATTTGGCTCTAGGGGTGGGTTTAGATCTCCAGGAGACGGCCCCTTTACGTCAGGTTGGGGTGCGAGGTGGCCAATGGCGGGGGGGGGGGGGGGGGAGGAATGTGAATGGAAAAGCCAAACCAGGGCCTCTGGAGATGGCAGGGCCCTTGGGAGCCAGATGTAGTTTATCTTAACAAAATCTTGTGTTTATAATCCAGATAGGGCTGGGGCACCTAGTGTTTTCTGTAAATAATTCCCTTTTGTTCATCTTTAGTTTTCAGCAAAGGTTTGTTTGTACATATGGGTGAGAAAATATCTTAGTTGTTTTAAGGGGGTCAGTCCAAAGAGATTTTTGGCCTGTTCAAGCCAGAGTTGCCCAGGGCTGGTGTGGGTGGCAGTGCATGGAAACCGTCTGTGAGGGCAGCTCTGGGAGCATGCAGACTCCCCGAGAGGCAGAATCTGGGATGTTTGGGGATGGGAGGGGTCTCTGAGCCCACCAGCTATCTTATGCACACTGTTTCCCTGGGTAGAGGGTCCTCGTTGAGGCGTGGCACCGTGAGTGCCCCAGAGGGACTGGTGTCTTCCTTAACAAGGGACACCCACGCTGCAGCCCTTGCATCTGGGCTGCGTGATCTTGGTCACCGGTGACCCAGCCTTTCTCCACCACTCACATTCACAATTGAGTTCTTGTTTGAATTTGGGCTCCTAGAGTTTTTAAAGGAGCCACAGACCCAAAATTGCCCCAGGCCACCTTCTATGTGTCTCCCACCCTGAGTCTGGTGATGTTGATGAGGTTCTGTTATACCATGTCCTGTTTATTTTAAAATAAGGAATCGACTTTTAAAAAATCCTTTTATGAAAGTAAGATGTACTCGTCATATAAAAAGACACACTTATTAGTGCCTTTTCAGTCCTTCAAGCGCCTGGGCTCCTCTTGCTCCTTCCTCGGGGGAGGGGGCGCATCCCTGGCCTAAATGCAAGTGGGAGAAAGTTGCAGGATACCCTGTCAGCAGGCCTTGAAGCCTGCAAGAGCCTGGCTTAGTCGGCAGCTGGGGCTTAACGCACATTGGTGTTGCCTGATAGAAATTTGTGTTTAAACACACACACACACACACACACACACACACACACACACTTTTTATTATGGAAAATTTCAAGCATGTAATGTAATGAACCTCCTCCATCCTACCTGTCGCCCTGGCCACTGTTGTATCCTCTGTGCCCACCCACTCCACCCTCCTGTAGCTTAAATTAGTTCAAATCAGATCCTCTGGTTTAATGAGCAATCTGGGCAACCATTCTGAGAACAGAATTTTCCTACACTCTGTCCTGAAGTCTGAGCAAGGAGTGAATGATTGCTGGCTTTTTTTTTTTTTTTTTTTTTTAATTTTTTCATTTTTAACCCCCCCCCCCTTTTTTAAATTTAAAAACTCTACCTTTTGGGATGCCTGGGATTAGGCTCCTTGCTCAGCGGGGAGCCTGCTTCTCTCTCTGCATGCAGCTCCCACTGCTTGTGCACGTGCTCTCTCTCTCTCTCTCTCTCTCACTTGCTCTCTCACTAATAAATAGTATCTTAAAAAATAATAAAATAAACTCTAGCTTTTTTGGTGATGAAAAAAATGCATGCCCCTTATAATTGCAAATCACTGAATTTACAAAGATAATAAAGCCCCACCCCCCTCCCCCAACAGGGCCCCATGTGGAGAGAGCCACTGTGATGGTTTTAGAGGGCCCCTGTGCAGGCCTTGCTGTGCTCTTACATGTGAGGCTGCCACCTCCTTTGCCTTCTGCTCTGGGGCCCCGGTCAAGCCACCCCTCACCCGGATCCCCGCTGCCTCTGACCCTTTGGAGCCTGGGGAGGGTCCGAAGTCAGTAGTTCTGGAGTTCTGAGTTCTGATGTGTGGGGCAGGAGGGGTGAGCACACCCATCACCGTGATGGGTGCCCACCAAAAGGAGTTAAATGACTGGGCTGCCCCCCACTCCCGCTGGGTGCACAGAGCCTTCCGCTTCTGCCTTGAACCCTGCCTCTCCCTGGCTGGCCGGGTCACAAAACCGAGCCCCACAGGAAGTGGAGTGCTTCCGTGCACCTCCCATATGCCCTCTACTTCCAAGATAAGTCCCCAGGCAGATGAACTCTTGTGTGCCGTGTGTCCCTGCCCTCTGAATGTGGGGGAGGGGGGACACGGCCGCAGGAAACCGAGAAGGTGCGTGGCGAAGTACCTGGGATTCAGTGTTTTAGAGTTTCCAAACCTGCTTATGTTACGTATATTTTTAAAATGCGTTAGCTCTTCTTTGAAAGCGTGGTTTTTAATGTAATAGCCTGTAAGAATGGTCGTGTAAGGGGGACCCAGAGTAGAGTTGGGCGCAGTAACACCTGTTGGGATGTTCATTCTGAGTCCCTCTGCCGAGGGGACTGCACCGTGGATGTCTGTGGACTTTTCCTCCGTACAGTGTTCGTTGGTGTAAGAACCACACATCCTGGCTTCGTGGCAGCTTGGATCCAGTGGTCGCCATCCAGGACAGCCGGCCCTGGGCTGGGCTGGGGTTTGCCCTTCACTGCAAGGGCGGTTGGACTGAGTGGCCAGGGTTGGATTTCAGGAGAAGTTCTTTTACGTGGATGTAAAAGAACAAATTATTTTTACATCATCTCTCCCAGCCTCTCTTTCTAAGACGTAGTCACGACAAACCATCCATCCTTTATTAAAGCGTTTCATGGATGATTGTACCTCCAAGTACTTCCGAAATGGCTTAATGGATTTGTCAGTAATGGGTGATTTTTACTTCAGCTGTGGGGACAGTTGGGAGCCACCCCTGCCTGGGCCTGTCGTGCTCTCTCCTGGCTGGCCCAGGCTGTGACAGCCGCTGGAGAGGCTGCTGAAGTGTTCGTGGTGAGACCTTGACCCCCTCAGCCAGCCAGTGAACAAGGCAGTACAGCCGCGCCAGGTGCTGCGTCTGATGGGACTAAGATCTGGAGCGAGTGGGGCACAGTACACCCTCCGCAGTGCCGCTGACCCTGGGGGCGCTGGATGGAGGGGGCGGGCTGCTCTGTGGGGAGGATGCAGGCCCGTGAGGGCCCGGCTTCAGGCATTTGGAGGGACATCGTGTGGCCCAGACCTGGTATGACTTGGGCCTGTCCTGGGGGTGGCGGGCAGGCCCCTGGGTGGGTAGAAATTGCAGGCGGAAGAGCTGCTGTGTGCAAACAAGCTGCTCTGGGACGATCCGGCAGGGGCTTCAGGGCCCAGAGCCGAGGGGGCTTGGCTGGTGTGGGGGGACTCTAGGCTCACTAAACCTCTGACCTTCTGGATTCTTTAAGATCGACAGACCTTTAACTCAAAGACTTCACTGGTTGATGCCATCTTTTCCCACATGAATACAGATGTGGGTAGTTTCAGCATATGGGAAAGAGATTGTCTAAGGTTAGTTTCATAACTTTTATTCCTTTGGAGAAGGGCGGTTTCTTGCTTTATCTCACTTCTCCCATGTGGGAGTTTTGGGGATACCTTCCAGGAGACGTGTTGTTTCCCACCTCCGATGCCCTACCTCGAGGCCAGAAGACCTCTTTCCCACAGGACCTTCTTACCTGGGATGTGCCACTGTGTCCCCTGTCTCTTTGGACTCTGGTGGTCTTGGGCAGAACCTGCTGATTTTTACGTCCCTGGAGAATTCATCCTGGCTGCGGAGTCCATCGGTTTCCCGTCCTTCATTAGAAGCGGTTTTAACCCCTGCCCCCTTGCTCTAAATTTAATCTTTTTCTGAGAATCAGCTAAGCCGTTTTCCCCAGTTGGGGGAGACCCCAGCATTGACCAACGGCCTGCAGTTGGTTAAAAGGGAAACTGTGAGAAAGCGAGTGGGCAGTTCTTGCTAATGACCTTGAAGGCTGCTGAGGGCAGCCTTGGTGGAGAGTTGGGCAGACATCCATGTTACTACCTTCTCTGAACAACACGCTGTGCTCGAGAGCTGACATCTTCTGTGGCTCCTTCTTGTGCTGAGTCTCACTAGCGAAGGACACAGGAAAATGGAAAAGGGAGCACAGCTCTGGGTCTGGGTCCTTGTTGCAAACATAAGCTTGGGTGAGTCCTGTGCACTCTCTGGCCTTCAGCTCCCCGGAGAGCCGTGGGGAGCGTTGATGGTCACTTTTCCGGAGGACTTGGGGGGCCACTTGGCACTGAGACGCCTGGGAAGGTCTCTCTTCACTCAGCATGCTCTGGGTTTCCTTAATCTTACTTCCTAATTGAATTTTCTCATTCAAACCTGCTTTCCCGCGGCTGTCAGGCACCACGGTACTTTTGAGGTGGTAGAAACACGGCCGGCTCTCTATGTTTTATTCTTTTCTCCCAACCTGATTGAGGAGTAATTGCAGTGCGCTAGTTGGCACGTAGTTCAAGTGGACAGTTTGATCGTTGCTGTTTTGTGATAACACGGAACAGCTGCCTCCCCGCGCTTGCCTTCCTCCCGTGTCCGATCCTGCACTCCAGAGCTTTCCAGAAACCTCTTAGGAAGCAGGGATTCCAGCTGGCAGAGCCGTAACAAGTGTTTCCATAAGCATTCCCACGATCCTTTAAGTGAGGAGCGTGACCTCGGAACCATGTGCCCATTCCCCTCCCCCCACGGAGGAGGAGGCGGGAGGTAAGAACAATACTGGGATGGCTGGGATGGCTGTGCTCCCCGTCTGGGGCACAGCCGGGAAGCTGAGCCATCGTAGGCCATCCAAACACTGCCGTTCTCCTGGGATTCCAGGGTCAGGAGGGGAGAGTGAATGGATTTCTACCTTCACGTTAGAGCGGAGAGAACTCAGAGAACTTGCAGAACAGCCCCCTCTGCTTTTCCAAGCTCTCCTACAGTGCCTCCCGTTGGTTGTGGGCGCAGAACAACACAGTTGGCAAACGAGGGGCGCCTAGGTGGCTCCCGCGGTTAAGCATCCGACTCTTGGTCTCAGCTCAGGTCTCCCTCTCAGGGTTGTGAGTTCAGACTCAGCGTTGGGCTCTTCTTACTTGAAAAGAAAAAAATTGGCAACTAAAGCAAAGATGCTTTCTGTTTGTGTTACGAAGCCCTTGCACCAGTGCGTTTTTAGCTTGCTTTGCTGAGCCCCTGGTGAACCATTCCTCAGTTTCCCTCAGCTGGTGGGAAGGGTGTCTTGCTGTGACAGTGCCTGGACTGAGTTCCCCTGCCCGTTGGGTTGAGTTCCTAATCACTTCTACAGTGGTGGAGATCGTCCATCTGTGTCAGGTTTCCGTAAGCCCGAGCCGAAGGGACAGGCGAAGGGCAGGCGGTGACTGATGTTACCGTTTATTTTATTAGAATTAGTGAGCACCCCAGTGGAAACCTTCTTTCGGTAGGTGTGCTTCCTGGGCCTTGGGGGCATGCCTTGGGCTGTGACTCTCATCTTTATCTGCAGGTGAGGAAGAGGCCGGGCGGACTAGAGGTGGGGAGGGGAGCTACACCCCGGCCCGTGAGTTGGTCAGCGCCCTGTCCTCCTCTTGCTCCCTCCCCTGCTCTGGGAAGCAGGATGTGAGGTGAGGGCCTTTGGCCTGAGCCACAGTGACATTTCTTTTCTTCCCTTCTTTTTTTTTTTTTTTTTTTTTTTTTTTTGAGATTTTATTTATTTTTTTAAGATTTTATTTATTTATTTGACAGATCACAAGCAGGGGAGCAGCAGGCAGAGGGAGAGGGAGAAGCAGGCTTCCTGCCAAGCAGGGAGCCCAATGTGGGGCTCGATTCCAGGACCCCAGGACCATGACCTGAGCCGAAGGCAGACACTTAACGACTGAGCCACCCAGGCGACCCCACAGTGACATTTCTTATATTCATGAAGCCCTTACTGACTTCATTACTTTAGGGCTCTTATGATAAGACTCTTTACCTTTTTTTTTTTTTTAAAGATTTTATTTATTTATTAGATAGTGAAAGAGACACCAGCAGCAGGGACAGAGGGAGAAGCAGGTTCCCCACTGAGCAGAGAGCCCAATGTGAGACTCGATCCCAGGACCCTGGGATCATGACCCGAGCCGAAGGCAGATGCCCAACTGACTGAGCCACCCAGGTGCCCCAAGACTCTTTACTTTTAAGGAAAGCTCGCAGTGGATTTATACATCTGGATGAGAAACAGCTTTACCATGGGATGGGAAGACCCTGTTCTGAGAAATCGAGCCTTTGTGTTCATAAAGAACTGTCCTCTAAGCCATCCTTGGGTTGCCACGTCATGGAGTTCTGTGCTGAATTAGCATCAAGCCTAGGCCAGCCCTGCTCCGAAGGGATGGGGAGGCCACAGGGCTGTGCAGGCAGAGCCCTCTCCAGTGCTAACAGTCACCACCATGCCCGAGGAGCCCAAAGTCCAGCACTGTGTTCTCTAGAGGTTGGCAGAAGACCAGAGAGCCCTTGATTTTTCAAATTTTAGATGATATCATTTTATTTTTTTCCCCCTTTCTCTTCTCTCTTGATTAACCTGTAAAGTTTCTGGAGCAGTGACTACATCCCACGTATGTGCTAAGTGCTGTATACAGAATCCCCAAACTTGATCCTTCAGATAACAGTACAAAGGACGTGCCGGTACTACCCCTCCTGTCATAGCTTGGGAAACCTGAGGTCCAGGACAGTTTGGTAGCTTGTCCAGGGTCACACAGCTGGAATCTGATGCACCCAGGATTTGAATGCAGACCACCCCCCCCAAACCTGTATCCTCACCTGGAGTGCGAGACTGCCTCCCTCCCTTGCCGCCCAGCTGGCCAAAGGGGATGCGGAATGACCACTCCTCTTCCTTTGGAGACTTGGGAACCAGGAGGTGGCAGGAGTCCTTAGGACACAGAGCACGGGGGCGGCCGGTGCGTGACTGCTGAACAGCCCGGGGAGGTGCTTGGGCACGCCAGCTTTGGGGTCGGGGGGACCTGTCTTTGAACCCCTGCTTCAGCACACTCATGCATGTAACGCTCGCTGGGGCACGGTCTCCACGTCTGATAGGAATGCTAGTCGTGACCTTCCAGGAGTGTGTGTTCAGATCCAGTGAGATCTTGGCATAGAATCGCTTAGAACAATACCTTAATGCATTTTAGCCTTTACTGTGAACGCATTTGAAGTCCACGGTCCGAGCCCACCGCGGTGTAACTGCTTGGTGGAGACCGGTGGTTGCCTCTAGTGGTTGTGTTTGTGGGCACTGGAGGTGGTCAGCACGACCGCACCCACTGTTGGGGCTTAGTAGTTCCTGGTTGCAAGATTCTTGGATCTGGAAGCTGCTGCTTCCCTTCCTTTCATTCTTTCTGCTCGTTGAGGCATGGTCAGCTCCTTACTCACCCACCGAGTTTCTTGAGGCGAGAGCCCCGATCATTCAGTTAAGGGTGGAAGGGAAAGATTTGAGCTTATGAAAATGTCCTGGTGGCGAGAGAGACACCAGCTCTAAAGAGACATGTGTGTTGATGGAGGAGTAGTTTTCACTCCTACAGATCACTTTCGTCTAGCCCAGAAGAACCAAAAAGAAGTGGCCTGGCCCTGATGTGATTTTCACGCTCTTGTTCCAGGCGACCCGCTTGGAAGCACGTGTTTTAATTCCACTTAGGAATGTTTGGTTCCCCTGCACTCTGGAACTAAATGCTGTGTAAGAGGTTGGGGATGGTATCTTTCTTGGTATAAATCTCAGGAGCCATGCTCCTTTCTTTTCAGCTACTTCTGCAGGCGGCCCTTTAAAACAGTACTGCAAGGTAGGTACTAGTGATACTCCCATTTAGCCTGTGAAGCACTTGAAGCCCAGGGAGGAAGGACTTGCTCAGCTCCATTTTGCTCGGAAGAGGCGGGTGAAAGATTGATAGTCTCATCTGTCTGTCTTCCAAGGTCCTTTGCCCACCACCGACTGGCAAGGTGGTCTGTTGTAGGTCTTAGATATTGAAGCCAGAAGGCCCTCGTTTTTAGGCATCTCTCTGCTTAGCTTGTCCTGACAGCCAGAAGGGAGGAGCTTTAAGACCGGTCCTCGGCTAGATTTGCAAACGTGTCACAGGTTGGTAGTGTGTCGTCATGAAAGCACACGAAAGCTTTGGCAATGTGTTGGGAGTGCCAGGGGGCCGGTCATTTTGGTGCAGGACTCTGTTGTACTATGTCATGGCTATGGTGGACCTGCAGAGGCTGATAGCCCTAAGAAGGAGCTGCCCTTGAGTTGCACAGGACAAGCAGAGGTTGGAGAGCCTTCCGTGTTTATTCATATCTGGAACAGGGCGTCGGGATCCCAGGAAAGAAGTGGGCCAAGTGCTTTGCTTTATGGGTAAGCGTTGTGTTCGTCTTTTCCTCAAGCCTCCCTTTGGCCATAAGTCAGAAGGCTGCACGGCCCCCTTTTAGATGAAATTCTTGGATCGATGGAGCCTTTGTTTTCTCCAGATCCTTTAAATCTTGCTTTGCCGTCAAGATTTGTCTGCTTGCAACATTACAGGTCAGACCCAAGGTCTCCCCCACACCTTTGGAAACCACGTACTTGCGTCATTGGTGTAAACCCATGGTGAATTGTTCACTTTCATCCAGGACATCTTATAAATCAGTGTGGGAGAAGGTTTATGTGAATTGGCTACTCCTTTAAAAATTATTTATTTATTTATTTATTTATTTGACAGACAGAGATCACAAGTAGGCACAGAGGCAGGCGTGTGGGCAGACGGGGGTGGGGGGGGAGGCAGGCTCCCTGCTGAGCAGAGAGCCCGATATGGGGCTCGATCCAAGGTTCCTGGGATCATGACCTGAGCCAAAGGCAGAGGCTTTAACCCACTGAGCCACCCAGGCATCCCTGAATTGGCTACTTCTGCTGTGAAAAAGGGAGTCTGCTTTTCTTAGCTTCTATCAGTGAACGTGTGGGTGATGTTTTTCCCAAACTTTTCTTTTTTTAATTCCTATTTGGAATACCGTGACATTCTGCTTTAATCATCTTCCACTTACACGAAAGGCTTCTTGAAGTTTTTGTGCCGTCGAGGTAGGAATGGACAGCGTGTATGACTTCCATGGAAGATGTCTCAGGATTGCCCCGAATTACGTGTCTAACTATTAGCCGACAAAGTGGAAGGATTAGAAGCTCATTACGTGACACCAGTCAGGAACGTGCAGAGGAAGCAGCTGTAGACATCTGCGAAGCATTAATGATCAGACGGTAGGTAATGGTGCACATCTTCCAAAAGGGTCCAAGAAACCACCAGCCAGAGGAACTGTCTGAAAAAGGTGTTAGTGTTTTCAAGAAATCCACCCATTGGTGATACACGTGTTTGTGAGAATCGAGTGTAATCCACGGTGACAGGAGATTGGCCCAGCCTGGGAGAAGAGACTCACCCTAACTGATTTTGTGAGCTGGTATGCCATCTCCAGAAGTCATTTGAAATTTTTTTTTTTTTTTTTTTTTTTTTTTTTTTTTAAGTTTGGGTTTTTTAACATTCTGTAGAGAGTGTTCAGTCCTGGGAGGCAGACAGGTGTGTGTGTGTGCTGTGTCTTTCTTTGTCATTCAGTGCTTGGGATCTGGGACCAGACACTTAACTTTTCTGAGACTTGGTTTACCATTTGCAAAACTGGGATGAGAGTACCCATCTCATGGAGCTGTGGTGAGGCTTTCCCAAACCCACACGTGAAGGGCCTGGTTCCTAGTATGCCCCTAAGTTTGGCTTCTTAGTGTTCTTGATAAAGAATGACTACTCTGGAAAATAAAATTATATGGACAATATAGAAGTGATCTTTAAAACAGCATCGTTCTAGGGCGCCTGGGTGGCTCAGTTGCTTAAGTGTCTGCCTTCACCTCAGGTCATGGTCTCAGGGTCATGGGATCAAGCCCCTCATTGGCCTGTCTGCTCAGTGGGGAGTCTGCTTCTCCCTCTTGATCAACAACGGGTGCGCTCTTTCTCTCAAATAAATAAAATCTATAAAAAATAAACACCATTGTTCTAATAACACAGAATTGTATTAAAAATAGTGGTTTTGGGGCGTCTGGGTGGCTCAGTCGTTAAGCATCTGCCTTCAGCTTAGGTCATGATTCCAGGATCCTGGGATCAAGCCCTACACTGGGCTCCCTGCTCAGCGGGAAGCCTGCTTCTCCCTCTCCCACTCCCCCTGCTTGTGTTCCTTCTCTCCCTGTGTCTCTCTCTGTCAAATAAATAAATAAAATCTTGGAAAAAAAAGTGGTTTTCGGGGGATATGAATCTATTCCCAGTCTTGAATTTTGATTTAGAATTACACTGTAAGCAGACAGCCCAAAACTGTATAATGAAGAGACTTGTTTCCTGGTCTTGGTTCATTTGCTTTTTAGTTATATAAGTCTGAGTTAGTTTTTTAAGTCTGGGCCTCAGTCTTTATCACTTTTAAAAGAAGTTGCTGATTAGATGGTTTCTAAGGCTCTCTCTAGCTAAACATCTCTTGGACTCTGCATTTTAAACAATCTGGAGAGGTAGAGGGAGGCACACCCAAGATAAAATGCTCCACTTCCCCCAGCTGGCTCGTTAGCAGGGCCAAGGGCAGGGCCAAGAGCAGTGCGTAGGAAATCTGGCAGACCGAGGTCCTGTCAGCTATCTTCCGACCTGGGGCGTTTCCCTGCGCAGACTGCCCCCGCCCCCGCTGTCTGTGGCAGTCTTCAAGAGCCCGCAGCCGCTACCTTGAGTGGACTGTGGATCAGGAGCGGGGTCAGTGCCTAGGACAGCTTGCTGGAGTATGGGCAGGGGGCAGGCTGCAGGAGGAGAGAAAGGCTTCTGCCTTGCAGGGGGGTGGCGGCACGCGGGCTGACCTGTGCTCCCTCCCCTGGCTGAGCGGGATCCTCTTTGCCATTTAGAAGGTGCTCCCACACTCGCGCCTCCTTCGGGACTCGATGGCTGATGCCTTGTTGAGAATTTTTGGCCGTCGCACCAAGTTTACCAATGAACTTCGATCCCTGCAGAGGAACCTTTCTGTGTTCTGCGGTTACAGGGTTTTGGACCGTAAACACTGAGTGGGTATCCAAAACCTTTTTTTTTAAACCCACGCTCCAGCAAGGCTACAGCTCCACCTGCTGAGCTGATTCGTTTGGGATCTCATCCTGAAGGGCGATGTGTAAGGGGGACGTCAGCGGGTGGCCCTTGGAGTATGTGACACAGAGCCTCTGTCGGGGTTGCTCAGTTTCGCTCTGGAATGAACATACGAGGGAGAGAGGCACTTGGAGATCGTCGCTGCTGGGTGGGGAGGCCAGGTCATCTGGGGAACTCTC
The DNA here is from genome assembly GCF_002288905.1 of Enhydra lutris kenyoni. Classification (NCBI taxonomy): domain Eukaryota; kingdom Metazoa; phylum Chordata; class Mammalia; order Carnivora; family Mustelidae; genus Enhydra; species Enhydra lutris. The sequence continues at coordinate 6,011,439 of NW_019154122.1, forward strand.
TGAGGGCTGTCCCACTTGTTTGCTTTCAATGGCCTCGATGGGCCTGGGAACAGCAGTAAATGTAGAGAAGCTGAATTGGTGGAGATACTCCTTGGGGCTGTCCTGGCCAGAGGGCTTCAGGAAGAAAGCCGAACCCGGAGAGGATGGCACATAAGAAAGATCTTTTGGGGGTGAATATGGAATTTGATCCAGTCTTCCTGTCATTTGGCATGAGGGGAGCTGTGGGTCCCCTGTGCTCCCTCCGGAACAGGGGCGGGGGCACGTGTGGGGTGGGAGTTGCGGGTATCTGCCCTCCTTTGTTGGTGCTTCATGACTTGGAAACGGAAATAACACTCCGCCTGCCTTGCTCGAGACTCCTGGCAGCCTAAATGGAAAACCTGCGTCAAAGGAGCAACAAATCAGGGAGGAAAGGGCCCTTGAGCCCCCACAAACTTGTTGTGTAAAAGTCCTAGCAGATAAGCCATGTGCCTTGCCCTCGGGGAAGATTCCCCGCCCTTAGTAGAGGATGGGCTGCAGGGGGCCCTTGGGCCAAATGCGGTACCAGACACAGCGCCGCATCCCTCCCTGTCTCATGGTGTAGTGGGGCCTGTCCTCAGTCTCAAACACCAGGGCTCCGAGGGATTAAGCCATGACTGATGGAGCTCCACCCTGCAGGTGCAGTAGAAGAATAGGAATTTTTATTGTTATTAGAGCACTTCTGCGCCTTCAGAGTCTTAGACTTCTTTGGAAAACCCGTGGACCCCTAACCTAGGAAAACTGTGTGCATACACATGTACACACACACACACACACACACACACACACACACACCTACACCTTCATGCATGTAGACCTCTGCCTACATGCATACACACAACGCCCCTGCCTTCACACATACGCATACATACACACCCCTACCTTCTTACACACACACACACACATACACACGCCCCTCTACAAACTGTCCAGGTGCTCACGAACTATGGGGCAGTGACTGTACCCTGTTAAGAACCTGTGATTTTTTCCTTCCATCAAAGTTGGTTTGGTTTTGATTTTTTTTTAAAACAATAATAGGTTTCCAGTTTCCACATTCATAGTAGAATAGAAGCAGCGTATTAGATGGGGAAGTGTAGTGCAGAGAAATGTAAAAGCTAACATGGGGCCATGTTCGAGGAATAATTGTTGCTAATGGTGTCCCCCTACCAGGGAGAAACAGTGTAACTGTGTCCTCTGCTTTGTCCTCTTTGTAAGCACACGGACCCTGTAGAACACCTTAGAAGGTGTCCCATCTTTCAGGATTAAAACGGAGCTGGTACTCGGCTATCCCTGGAGGGGCTCCCCACTTCCCTGTGATCGAAGGAGGGGCGGCATGGCGGCAGTTCTCGTGTTGAGCAGGGGGGCAGCGTCCTTCTTTTCTGCTGCTTTGTCCTGGCGGCCTTCTTCAAGCTCCTTGAGGGCAGGGACCATGTCTGAGTACTCCAGCCCTGTGTCCCCAGTGCCTGCCCGTCACTCACACGGTTGCTCAGGGACTGAATGGAGTGAGGTAGGAAACATGTCAGTGTGAAGACAGCAGTTCACGTTCTGACTCTGTGACCTTGCCAGTCTTCCTCTGAACCATCTGTAAGGTGAGAGGGCAGGACTTCGGTGAACTCAGAAGGTCTGTCCTGGGACCCTAATAAATTTGTCTGAGAGCAGAGACTTGTAAAGGCACCGAGTTTCCAGAGTGATCAAGGTCACCTGGGCCCTGCCACCAAGTCATTGGCTGTAAGATGGTTACTTAGTGTACTTAGTTGTGTGGTTTTCCCCTCGGCTTTTAGAAAAGGATGTGGACCTGGCTGTGAGGAGGAGCCTAGACGGTGGAAGGGGCTTCATCTGCCACGTGGGCTTTCAATGTGGGTTTGGTTCACTCGACAGAGGGTACTGGACTTGTCTGTGGGAAGGAGAGGTCAGCCAGAGGGAATGCTAGTGTCTGTGTCTTGTGAGCTGGCTGGCTCCCTCTGTGCGGGGCCCTCGCTGCCCTGTCCCTCCTGGAAGAGTCAGCGGGGGGGGGCAGTCAGACAGCGGAAGAAACACTTTTCTTTTTGTTAACCCATATGGGCAGTTTTCCAGAGCGACCTGCAGATGGCTTGGGGGCTGCGCTGGCTGGTGACTCCCCGCGTCGCCCCCAGCACAACTCTTTCCTGAGCCACGTGGCAGAAGACAAGAGTCCGCTCTTCCGGAGTCGCTTGTCGGGTCACAGATTAGACAAGACGAGCCAGTGTTACGTCAGCCTCCGTAAATTTGTGGGAGATCACCCTGGGCTCCGGCACAGTTTACCTTTGTGCTGTCTGTGAAGTAAGAACTTGCTAAGCCTCTCGGGAATGCAAACGAGTGAAGGTCTCGATGAACTTGAGAACAGACTGGAAAGGCCTTGAAGCTTCAGGTCGTGGTTTCCGTATCGAGTGCGGATCTGCCTCAGCTGTTGCCGGAGCAGGCCAAGCAGGACTTGTGCTCAGAAATCCACGCAGGGCAGTTACTGGCTGTCTTTGACATTACAAACTGTGTTTTGAAAAGGGCACACGGAAACCATACACACACGCTAACGAGGCTTCAGCTGTCTTCTAGCAGGTGGTCCCTGCTAGAAAACGGAGCCCTCTCCAACTTCTTGGGCTTCCTCCCCTTTCCAGTAAGTACTCTCCTCCTGCCTGTCTGTCCTGCCTCTCAAAGGCCCCGACCCTTCCTTCCCTCTGGCTGCACTGTCCCCTGACAGTCACCAGAGACACCCTTCTGTTTCGGTTATTATTGCCAACGGACAGAACCACCCCCAAACCTAGTGACTTGAAACAACAGTAATCATTATGTCTGGTGCTTTTTTTTTTTTTTTTTAAGATTTTATTTATTTATTTGGCAGAGACCACAAGTAGGCAGAGAGGCAGGCAGAGAGAGAGGAGGAAGCAGGCTCCCCGCTGAGCAGAGAGCCCGATGGGGGCTCGATCCCAGGATCCTGGGATCATGACCTGAGCCGAAGGCAGAGGCCCTAACCCACTGAGCCACCCAGGTGCCTCTGTCTGGTGCTTTCTGTGGGTCAGAAATTGAGAAGGGCCTTGCTTGGGTGGTGGCTCTGGCTCAGGGTCTCAAGCTGTTGCAGTCAGACAGCTGAAGCTGGAAGAGGGGCATCTGGGGGGTTGGCTGCGAGTCTCATGGTCCCTTCTTGTGGCTTTTCTGTGTGGGCCTGGTTGGGCTTCCTTACAGCATGGCTGCCACTTGGGGCCCCAAGCCCGAGTGTTCAGCCAGCAAGGTGAGAAATGAATGGTCTTTTATGGCTTGGCCTCAGAAATCACACATCATCAGTTCTGCTATTCTCGGTCGATAGAAACAGTTGCCAGAGCTCTCCCATATCCAGGGAGGGGTACGTAGACCCCACTTCTCAGTGGGAAGAGTGTCAGAGTCACTCCTCGAAAAAGGAGCATGCTGGGTGAGAGCTCTCCTTATGGCCGTTTTGGGACAATGTAATCTGTGTAACCTTCTGAGACACACGGCTGTTCCTGTTCCTCTTCCAAGGAAGAATCTCCAGGGTCTCCCAGTCCCTCTGAAAAGGTAGATTTTAGGGCGCCTGGGTGGCTCAGTGGGTTAAGCCGCTGCCTTTGGCTCAGGTCACGATCTCGGGGTCCTGGGATCTAGTCCCGCGTCGGGCTCTCTGCTCAGCAGGGAGCCTGCTTCCCTCTCTCTCTCTCTCTCTCTGCCTGCCTCTCCATCTACTTGTGATCTCTCTCTGTCAAATGAATAAATAAAATCTTTAAAAAAAAAAAAAAAAGAAAAGGTAGATTTTAAAGTTGTCAAGGCCAGGGAACATGGCACGGAAGCCTTCCCTACAAAGGAGACCCAGCCGCCCGAAGACAGGAGGTCTTGGGCCTGGGCCCCACTGAGGAACCTGCTGCCCTCTGAGCCATCTGGGGGGGGAACCAGCCTGACCGTGGGCCCCTGGCGACAAGGCCCTGCTCCCCTCCCAGTGCCGCACCTTCCTCCTGTATGGGCCTCACTGTGCACGTTTATCCCACTGCAGCCGCAAGAGTGCGTGTGTGTGTGTGTGTGTGTGTGTGTGTGTGTGGACGCCTGTGTGCACGCACGTGGCCGATGACAGCCGACTCAGGAACCCTTCTCCTGAGAAATCTTTTGAGGTTTCCTACACCCCTTAGTATCCCCACTGTAACTTTGTTCGTTTTTTGTGGGTAGGTGTGTTCACTGTATTAGACTTTGAGTTTCTCACAGGTTGGGACAAGTCCTGTCCTTTCAGCCTCAGGGCTGAATAATTGTTTGATGAGGATTCCCAAATTGGTCTGTGCCCTTTTACTTCATTTAATAGGACCGGGTTTTAGTACCTGCACGTGATGGACAACACTGGCATGTGTCTGAGTTCCCTAGGAGATTTTTGAAGTGGTAGTGTTTCATTCAACTTATCATTCTGAAAAATTGTTCTGTTCTAGTCTGTATTAACAGTTATTTTATTTGTTGTAGGGTGATTGGAGCAGTTTGTGCTTTTTCTAGAAGTCATGTGAAAAACTAGCAGAAAGTAGAGCTTTTCCTATCTTGGTTCATATGCTTAAACACACACACACACACCCCCAAAACACCTAACTTGATCCCTAGAGCCCCACCAGCCTAAAGTGGGGTAACCGTCCCCTTCTTATTCTTTCATATCATAACAAAGACTGTTCCTTGATTTCCCCCCATACGAATGTTGACCGCAGCGGAAGTTCCTGAAGACCGGGATACTTTGTTCTATTCACCATTCAGCACCAAAAACGGTGCTTGTCACCTAGGCAGCACTCAGATCATGATTGAATGACTAATTGAATGGAGAGTGAACTCTGGAGAGGGAAGTGAAATGGGCCATTCTTTTCCTATTTACCTTTCAGCCTGGAAACCACCACCCGTGGGAGGTAGATCTGGCATAGCACACTCTCCAAAGGAAGGATCTAGGAGCAGTTCGGGGTTTGAAGGAACCATCCCGGGGAGAGTCCTTAGTCACGGGACGACTGCCCACACAATAAATAGAAAGCCAGTTAAGGACAGGAACCAGGGCGGGAACCCTACCCACCCCCACCCCCTCCATCACTGTCTCTCTGGGGTCACCCCGGGTGTTGCCCGTAGTTCCGGAGGATCTGTGTTTTCTTCACTCTCCAGTGCCCTACCCTGTCTGGACCCTTCGGGATGTGGGATGCTCACAGGTGAAGGGCTCCCGGCCACTCTAACTTCTTACGAGCTGTCATTAAGCTTCACCATGCTGCTTCACTTCTGGGAGGCGTTTAGTCATTGCCTAATTTAATGATAGATGTCCTTCGTCCTAGGAATTTTTTTTTTAAATATTTTATTTATTTATTTGACATAGAGAGAGAAGCAAGAGCGAGCACAGGCAGACAGAATGGCAGGTAGAGGCAGAGGGAGAAGCAGGCTCCCTGCCAAGCAAGGAGCCCGATGTGGGACTCGATCCCAGGACGCTGGGATCATGACCTGAGCCGAAGGCAGCCGCTTAACCAACTGAGCCACCCAGGCGTCCCTCGTCCTAGGAATTTATAATGAAACATTTCCGATTAGAATTCATTGGGATTAATGCAAAATAGGAGTTAGAACATTTTCAGTAGTGTTTTTTTTACTGCTCTTGAATAGATCCAGTTGGACAGACAATGGCTTTGGTGCCCTTGGGGATAAGGCTAAGCGCAGCATACTGGTTTGGGGCTGTGAGCAAGGCTCCTTGCAAGGGCGGACGCGGTTTCTTTCCATTCACTCTTCCCCAGCCGTGTTACAACGGGCTCTTCCTAGATAACACACTGCTCGATTTCTAGTTTATGTGCTCTGACATACATTCTGGGTGAAGATTTCAGTGTAGCTAAGTTTACGTCTGTCCGAATTTGTTTTTTGTCCTCAGGAAGATTACTAGTATCTAGTTGAGAATGTTTCTGAAGACCACAAGTTTTTAGGGGTTATGAGTGGTCTGTGACCTGGAATTATATAGAAGATGCTTCTGTGCATGTGTGGTTTTCTGGAGCTTTTGCTTTGATCAGAGTCTGGAAGTCTGCAGTCCCCCAAAATGATTGTTTTATTTCTATGTTTATTTTTTTAAAAGATCTGATTTTTTTTTTTTTTTTTTTTTTTTTTTTTTAAGTAATCTCTACACCCAGCATGGGGCTCGGATCCACAGCCCGGGATTGAGAGCTGCAGGCTCTACAGACTGGACCAGCCCCGCCCCCCCAAAATGAGTGTTTTATTTATTAGATTTTTTTAAAAGATTTTATTTATTTGAGAGAGCGAGCATGGGGCGGGCGGTGAAGGTCAGAGGGAGAAGCAGAGCCCCTGCTAAGCAGGGAGCCTGATGCGGAACTTGATCCCGAGACTCCAGGATCATGACCTGAGCTAAAGGCAGTCACTCAACCAACTGAGCCACCCAGGTGCCCTTATTAGATTTTACGTATGTATGTACACACTTATGTATGTATTTTAGAAAGAGCGAGAGCATGGGTGAGTAGGGGAGAGGGAGAGAGAGAGAATCCCAAGTAGACTCCCTGCTGAGCACGGAGCCCAGTGTGGGGCTCCATCTCAGGACCTTGATATCATGACCTAAAATCAGGAGTTGGATGCCTCACTGACTGAGCCACCCAGGCACCCCCCAAGTTAGTGTTTATTTTATTTTATTTTTTAAGATTTTATTTATTTATTTATTTGAGAGAGAGAGAGATCTCAAGTAGGCAGAGGGGCAGGTGGGGGCGTCGGGGAGGGGGAAGCAGGCCCCCGCTGAGCAGGGAGGCCGATGCGGGGCTCGATCCCAGGACCCCGGGACCATGACCTGAGCCGAAGGCAGAGGCTTAACCCACTGAGCCACCCAGGCGCCCCCCAAGTTAGTGTTTTAAATCAGAGTTTTCAAACTTGACTGTGGCGTTTGGGCCAGGTTGTCGGGGTCTGTCCTCTGCATTGTAGAATGTTAGAAGCATCCCAGGCCCTACCCGTTGGCTGCCAGTTAGCGCCGCCTCGCTGGGTGAGGACAACCAGAAAATACCCCATACATTGCCAAGTGTCTCCTGGGGTTTGTGGGGGAGGCAGAATCAGCCCCAGTTGAGAAACACTAATATGCATCTTTTTTTCAATAGATGTGATTATTTAGAGTAGTTTTTGGTTCATAGGAAAATCGAGCCGAAGGTGCAGAGAGTGCCCTTATCTTCCCTGCCCCCACCCCTGCATGGCCTTCCCCACACTGACACCTCATAATCACTCAGTCCTTAGTCTCCATTAGGTGTCGCTCCTGGTGTCCTACAGACCGTGGGTTTGGACAGATTCCTAATGAGGTATCCGCCGTTAGAGCAGCGCACAGAGCGGCGTCGCTGTCCTAACAGTCCTCCGTGCTGTGCTGGGCCTGTTCATCCCTCCTCCCCTTCAACCCCTGGCGACCGCAGATCTTCTGACCGTCTCCGTAGTTCACCTTTTCCCAAATGTCACACAGTTGGAATCCTGCAGTACGGAGCCTTGTCAGACCGGCTTCTTCCGCTGAGTCGTGTGCACTGAAGGTCCCTCCGCGCCTTTTCATGCTCCGTGGCTTCATTCTCCCCAGTGCTGGGGAATATTCCCGAGTCTGGATGGACCCCGGGTGGTTTATGCACTTACCCGCCGAAGGACATCTTGGTTGCTTCCAAGTCTTGGCGTTGTGAATAAAGCTCTTATAAACATTTGTGTGCCAGTTCTTGTGTGGAAATAAGTGTTCAGCTCCTTTGGGTAAATACCAGGGAGTGCAATCGCTGCATCGGATTGGTGAGACTGTTCAGTTTTTGTAAGAAACCGACACGGTGTCTTCAGAGGTGGTTGCGTACCGTTTTGCATTCCCACCCACTGCGAGTCTGAGTTCCCGTTGCTCCGCATCCTTGTCAGCAATCAAGGTTCTGGATTTTGGCCATTCTAATAGGTGTGTAATGGGATCTCATTGTTGCTTTAATTTGCGTTTCCCTGGTGACAAATGACGTGGAGCTTCTTTTCATATTCCTTACCATCTGTAAGTCTTCTTTAGTGAGGTGGATGTTTATGTCTTTGGCCCATTAGTTTATATCTCTTAACTTGTTTGGAGTCATTTAGGGTTTTCTCTTTGGGCACGGGCGTGGGGGTGTGGGGGTGTCCACAGCTAAGTTCATGGAGTTTGAGCACAGAGCGCCACTTGCCAGTTCACAGCAACAGGGAAGACTTCAGGGTGGGGTTGAGTGGGGCAAATGTTATAAATTATATATATGTATATTTTTTTCTTTTGGAAAAAGTTTTTAAAAGACTTAAAACCTGTATGTATTTATACACATACACAGAAAATACTTCCAAACACATAACTACTTTATATTAAAAATTTTACAGATATTTAATCATTGCAACAACCCTGTGGAACTAGATACTGTCCCCATTTTATGGATAAATGGAGGCTCGGAGAGGTTAAGAAATTTGCCTAAGGTTATAGTTGATGAATGGCAGAACTGGAAATTGAATATAAGTGTCTCCAGAGGCAACTCAGTATACCTGCGTTCTCAGCCCTTGCAGTGGTGTGAAAATGGCTTCCCGTGCCAGACCCATGTCACATGGCATTGGCTGGCATAGAAGGCATGGCACAGGCGGGGAATTCACGGTTGCTGGAATGTTGCACTGAACAGAACAAGTACTGCGCCATTCTGGGGGGAGTGAGTGAGAGTGTGGTCGTTTGTAGGATAGTAGTCACTTTGTTGTGAATCCCAGAGTAAATGGTCCCTGATAACCACCTTCAGCAGAGGGCAGGTTTGTTGTTGCTTTTTTATTTATTTATTTTTTTAAAGATTTTATTTACTTATTTGACAAGGAGAGATCACAAGTAGGCAGAGAGGCAGGCAGAGAGAGAGAGGGAAGCAGGCTCCCTGCTGAGCAGAAAGCCCGATGTGGGGCTTGATCCCAGGACCCTGAGATCATGACCTGAGCCAGAGGCAGTGGCTTAACCCACTGAGCCACCCAGGCGCCCCTGTTGTTGCTTTTTTAAAAACAGCCCGCTGTGTACGTCCAGTCAGTTTGCCTGGGAATGAAGTAGCCTCCAGTTAACTTGATGTGTTAGTTCTTTGGTGAAATACAAAGTGGGTCCTGTTTGTGGTTAATATCCCTGGAGTGTCGGCGGTCGTATTCGAAGGTCCGGTTTTGTTACAGTCATTCTCTCGCGTGCTGATTTAGGTCTTTTAAAAATCCTGAGATTGGTCTGGGCACAGATGCTGCCTCTGCTGGGCAGTGTCAGCTGCCCCGGTGGCCTCAACTCTTCTTCTTGGGGGACGTGCTGTGGTCTTCCCTGCTCTGCCTGGGCCACCTGGCTCACTTTTCTTGTCACACCTCCTGAGGTCTGCTTCTGAGCCGCAGCCCGCTGGGCTGAATTTACTCGCACTCTGCTCCCACTGGGCTCCACTCTACCTCCTCCCCGCCTCCGTTATTGATCACATGGATGACGAATGGCACGTGGTGGCTCTGAGTGCATATTTGCAGCTTGAATGTCCCATGAGGCGAATCTTGGGCGCACACAGTGTGTCTTTATCGTCCTGGGCCCCTCTGGCACCAGTGACCCCAGTTTGCCACGCTGGTCTGCTCTGCAGCTGGAGATGCCTCTTGACCGGAGGGGCTCCGGGTCTCAGTCGCCTTGGCAAGGGTCTGGCACCTGGGGATGTGTCCCAGACTTCAGCTGAATGACCGAAGCACTTTAGCCTTGGCATGTATCTTGCCACTTGTTCTTTGCCTGGCTTTGTCCCTGGCCTGGTGACATGACCTGCCTTGTAGGTCCAGGTTGCAGCAAAGTAGAAAGCCTGACTTGCTACCCGAGCATGCTCCCTTGCCGGGCGGTTTGGGAGGTAACAGAACACATTTGCATCTCCCGTGGCCCATTGACTTGGAACACGAGCACCGAGCGGGGCTTTGAGATGCGGGTGGAACTCCAGCCCATTTCCCACTTTGAGTATCTTTCAGACATCTCCACTTGAGATAGATCGAGCTGTCACAGAGCCTGTGTTCCCCCTCCCTGCCCCAGGAGATGTGTTGGAGAGCCCACTGCGGGCCTGCTTGCTGTTAGAATGCTCTGGGCAAGCTGAAACTACAAGGATGTTTCTTTTCCCCCCAGATTTTATTTACTTACTTGAGAGAGAGCAAGCACGAGCTGGGGGATGGGGAGGGCAAAGGGATGGGGGGAAGCGGGTTCCCCACTGATCAGGGAGCCCGATGTGGGGCTCGATTCCAGGACCCTGAGATTATGACTTCAGCCCAAGGTAGACGCTTAATCTTCTGAGCCACCCAGGTGCCCCAAGGGTGCTTTTTAAAAAGATTCCAGGTCTGCTTTTGGCAAAGTGATATAGACACTTTTGTTTTCTCTTTTCACAGAGTGACCAGCAGCTGGACTGTGCCTTGGACTTGATGAGGCGCCTGCCTCCACAGCAGATCGAGAAGAACCTCAGCGACCTGATCGACCTGGTATGAGCTTTGTGTTCATATGGTTTCGTCTGGGCTGTGGCTTGTAATCCGTTGCTTTTTCCATGCGGAGTTCCAAGCCCAGAAGAAGCCTTCCCCACCACCACCAAGCTCTGAGAGTCCTCCCTGCGTTGTCCCTCCGAGCCCGCTGGGTTAGTAAAGCCCGGGACAGGGGCTCGGAAGTTGATCACTGTCTGTCCCCGCGCCCCAGCTGCATGTTCTCAGGTTCTAGAAGCTTGCATTTCAGCACGGGGTGGGGGGAGGCCACACACACCCAGCAGGCATTCAGAAGTGCCTGGTGCCTGGCTTCCTTCGTTTCTTTGCTGTGGTGGAAGCTCCTCCAGCCAAGACAGTACAAAATCTACCCTGTTAAATACTTCAGGGGCTCCACTCCACTTTGGCCGGTGCAAAACCTAAAAGTCGACTGTCAAAGAGTTCATCACATCTGTTTTTAAAATACTTATCTTTTTTTTTAATTAGAGTGATTGGTCTCAAATGATACCTCAGTTTACCGGCACCTGACACTGTTTGAAACGGCTCAGAGTATTTGAGTAAAATCCAGAAGGCTATGGGAAATACTGAAAAGCAGTAACATAAACTAAAACCAGGCCCCAAGAGGGCAGCTGAGTCACTAGCTTATTTGGCCAGTGCGTTCGGGCTCTGGCCCGGGCTCCAGGTCCTCTGTTGTGCTCGCTGCACCCGTCTCCTGGGATGTGATGATGCGCCACCGGCCGTGGCTCGTCGACGAGGCGTCTTTTACAGGAACGGTTTTAAAACGTGTCTGTGTGCTGTAGGTGATGCTTTGTTCCACCGTCTGACTTGAGAGCGATGGCACCTAGGAGAAGAATGACTCGTGTCATTCACAGAGAGGACGTCGCCGCAGTCCGCAGCCTGTCGTCACCACCGTGCACGTGCTTGCAGGCGCCCGCGGTCCCCATCGGGAGGCCGCCGGGTTGGGGGTGAACACCAGCCTGTGCCGATGACACCCCACAGTGAGGAGGGGGAGGTTTCTCGAGGTCAGTGGCCCTGATGAGAAAGGCAGCCGCAGGCCCTGTGATGGAAGGGAGGAAGGTGGCCTTACGGACGTGATGGGGCCTGGCTGACAGAGATGTGAGGGGAGTGTGAAAGAAGAGAAGTGGAAGTGCAAGGTAAACGCGGCTCCACGTGCGCAGACTGGGGTCAGAGCCCAGAGCCAGGGAGAGGCGGTCAGCCTGCGAGGGCTGTGGCGGCAGGCCCCGTCCAGAAGGGCAGTGGCCCCTCCACTCCAACTGTTTGCCGTGGCCCTGTGGGAGGACGACCTTGTGGGACTTGTCTTCAGACTTTTCTGGGGAAGCCATACGTTTGGAGTTGGATGTGAGACCTCCTGGTTTTTCCGCATCGGCCCAAACGTGGGATTGCTAGATCTGGTTTTGTGTAGCATGTGAGTGGGGGCCAGCGCGGGTTAGGTGGGGGTGTTTAGCGGAAGCGTTCTTTGCTGGGAAATGGTGAAGGACACGGTTGGACAATTGCGAGGGTCCTCGCAGGTCAGAGGGAGGGCTTGAACTTGAGACAGTGGTTATCGTCACCGCCCTCCAGACCCCGAGTCTGGTACGCACCGCACCGAGCTGCGCAGTTGGCTTACTGGGCCTGATGGGACCCCCCAGCCAGGCAGTGACCTGGGGCGTGCTGTATTGCTTCTGTTTCTCTCGGTCGGAGACGTCTGCTGGATCCTATGTGGCAGAGGTGGGCAGAGGAGGGCAGAGGCGGAGGGTGTGATCCGATCCCTAATCGGGTCAGCAGCAGAGCCTAATTTGTCTTGAAACTCAGCAAGACAGCGTCCTTGGCTGAGTTTAACCCTCATGTGCCAGTTGAGCAGTTACTATATTTTAGAAATCAACCAAACAGAAGAAACGATGAGCGAACTTTTCTCAGTAGACCCTTCTTGGTGTTGAGCAGGCTGTTTTGTTCTCGTGGCAGTGGAAGCGTGTTTTCTCTGCAGCACCCCTGGTCGCTCTCTGTCTCCGAGGCGGGTGCGGTGCTGCTTCTCAGGAACCCGGGCAGCTGCTGTCTCTGCTGGGCCTGGCCCGGGTGCTTGGGCTTGGCAGGAAAACTGCGGCACTGAGGGTGCGTGAAGGAGACCCTCGGGAGCTGTCTCGCGCCTCAGCCACGCACCAGGTGCTCCCTGGGTCAGCCCCGGCAAGCAGGTTGCAGGAGGCACCTTGGACCCTGGACGAGGTGGCACAGTGTTCCTGTCCCTGAGGGGATATGCTGTGGGGCCTCCCACGGGTTACCGTCAGGACACACTGCCTTTCCCTTGGCAACTTCGTCCTCTGCAGAATGTGGCTGGTGGGGGGATGGAGGCAGACCTGGGTTGCAGGTGCGAGAGCTGGCAGTGCCGACCCCTGCCGTGTGCGCAGGACTGAGCGGGACGCCTTGGACACAGTGGCCTGTGTTAGTGCTCCGGCCAGTTTGCACAGTCCCCCTTGAATGCACATTGGACCACTCCGCCTCTTTTGCATGATTGAGACTGTGAGCAAGAAGCGAAGCAGCGGCACCAGGAGTCCCGGTTCCTTTTGCTGGACCCCTTTGCGTGCATCCCTCACCCCCAGGACAACAGAAGAAGTGCGGTTTCTTCTGATGTGTCTATCCGAACTGATAGGGAGCACAGTGTTAAATAATTCACTAGTAACCTAAAATATTAAAACATCTGTTTTATGGAGAATAATTTAGAGTTCCTGTAATTAAAAACAACCACCGCGGCGCTGGAGACCTGGAAGGCGGCCCCTCCGTAGAGCGGCCCAGGTGGGATTAGCAGGTCACCCTTGTCCATTGCTTCATGGGGGGGTGGGAGAGGTCCCCACTGCCCTTCGCCAGGTTGTGTGGAGGCCCTGGTAGTTTCCCGTCATCCAGAATGGGCTGGGGAATTGATGTTCTCCTTAATTTTTTAATTTGAAGTACGATGAATGTCCGAATGGAAATGGAGCGTGGCTTTTCGCCGAATTAGGATCTGGTAAAGCACACCTCATTAAAACTATACTGACATGCTTCAAAAGCCACTTTTTGATTAATGGCCTTGCTTCAGGGGCCCTGCTCTGCACCATAGTGTGTGAGGGCATCTGGCCTGGTTTTGTACAAGGTCCTATGACCAGTCCTAGAAATTACTTCTTTGAATGTTTTCCTTTCGCTGCTGCTATATTTCTTCTCTTTGCCCTGGGAATGATGCCCGAGCGGGGGGGTTGTTTTTAACTGGGTTTGCAGAATTCCGTTGTTCTTTTAAGAGTTGGTCCATGCTGAGTGTACTGCTGTGTCTCTGAAGTTCACTTGCAGTTTTAGTTCTTCCCAGAGCTGTGATTGCAGAAATCTCACACCGTTCTGGGTCCATCTAGAAGCAGCGGGTCCAGGCCTTTGTTTCACGTAATCTGCAATCAGTCAGATGTTTTCAGAGCAGCGAGTGCCCTGCTCGCTGCAAATTGCAGTCATTCCTCCCATGCCCACCTGCCTAAAATAACGAAGGGGAGGTAGTTGTTTTCAAGGCAAGTCTCCAATTTTAAGACTGACAAGAATGTTAGGATTTGCCAGCGTTCTCCGTGAGGGGAATGGCCACGCTTAGATGTTGGAGCCAGAGAACCGTAGGGGAATTGATCTGGCCCACCAGCGGTCCGGGTACAGAGTCGCGTGAAAGAGAAGTGCGGTGTGTGCTTGGCATCCAGGCCAAGGCCGCCCAATTTATCATGCCCGATGAGCTCTCCTTCTCTTTTCTTTCCAGCATCAGAGCTTTTGCTGCCTTGGGATTATGGTGCATGCTGGGATTGGTGGGAAATGACCTTCCTTTGCAGATGGCCAGAACCTCATTTCAGTACATATTAATCCCATTGTACTACAGTGAAGCCAGCCAAGATCCGTTGTTAAGCCGTTTCAAAAATACCCACTCGTCCTGTGGGCCAAGAATCATATGATGTCTAGATGCTCCCTTGGCTTCCTACACTTTGACCTTCTATGGCTTTACTGTGCACACTGGCAGGGATAGCCTACACTTGGCTGGGGTATATTTTGAGCCCTGAGCTGAGGAAGGAGTTTGTTTCTACAAATTGGCATCCAGCAAGCCATCCATCCGTCCTTTGCCCTTTTTAGGAGCAGACCAAAAATAGCCCTAAATCTGTTTAACCAGGCAGGAGAGTCTTTGCCTGCAAGCGTTAGTCATTTCATTTTTAATTTGTTCTCTCTTCTGTGCTATAGCCACTCAGAGGTCCAGCTTGTGGTTGTCCCCAGACCCTACTCAGGCCCGGGGGAGGGCATCAGCTGGGAAAGCCTCTGAGCCGTCCTGGGCAGCCTGTGGGTTAGAGGTGGAAGAGACCTGGGGGCCAAGAGCGTGGTTTTCGTGGCAGCATATCCTTCTTCGTGACAGCTAGAATCGCCCTCTAGAAATAGAAAGGGCCAGCTGGGCGCGGGGTTTGGCCCCGGCGGCCTCGGCAGGACCTGTATTTTGACTGGCACGCAGAAATCGTCCGCCTCTTTGCAATTCTTCAGGCCTGACTGTCAGAAGGTTGGGTGCATGGGGTGTACTTGGGCCCCGGGGGCCCGGCGGATGAGCTTTAAGTCTCCAAGAACCTGCGCTCCATGAAGCAGCTGGGGAAGCCAAGCTCCACACATTTGTGATTGCTGAAGGCGAATATTTAACGGTTACTGTTGTTATCTGTCTGATTCCTGCTAAGCACGGTTACTCAATTTTCATTCTTTAAAGTGGAACCAACAAGTTCTGGAAATTACTCTCCCATTGGTAGCTGTGTGGAATGGAGCACCAAGCTCAGCTCTGTTCCCAGGTGCTGGAGATGTCTCGGGTGTGGGGACCAGGGTCCTGCAGGCCAAGATGACCCAGTTTATCTGTGCTCAGCACCGAGGAGGAGGCTTGTGTTTTCTTCCTGCCTAACTTGCCGCTTCTCTTCACCATTTAAGAGTGGTCTCACACCAGTTTTTTTTCTTCCTTTATTCAGAGGCGGCCTTTAAAAGGTCTTCTCCTTTCTAAAGGGGTCTTAGCTTAAGTGGGTGAAAAGTTAGTGGATTCAAGCCCACAATTCCTGAGCACCCCCTCTGAGTCAGCCACTGTGCTCAACGCTGGGAAGAAATCCTTTATTCCTTGGCTCTCCTTCCACAGGAGAAAATGCCAGGATCCTAAAACTGATGAGAATGACCTTGGCTGGGTTCTCAGCCCACTGGCCTTCATGGGTTCATCAGCTCCGAGGAGGGCTGTCAACGGTTATTCTACAAGAACTTCACCCCCACTGTTGGTCGAATACTCTTCCAGGTGCCGGCGATGTGGGATGGGAGGTCTGGCTCCATAGAACTGGCATTTAGCAGAGAATTTAGAGAAGACTTCCGGAAGAAGGGAGACTTGGCTGTGGCCAGCTTGGCACTCTGTGTCTCCCAAGCAGATGCCCAGCTGGCGTGTTTGTTTGTCTTTACTTTTGACTAAAGGTGGCCCAGGTTCTTCAGTGGCTGTGCCCAACCAGCAGTGAGTGTCTGCCCTGTCCCCTGACTCTCTGCTGGCCACCTCTGACCTGGCCTCTCCCTCTCTTCCTCACGTTCTTCCCCCAGAGCATTCCTGACAGCTGAGCAAATACGCTTCTTTGGAGTTTGGGGGGGCAAATCCCAAAGGGGCTGCCTGGAGTAGAGAATTTTATGTTTCTTCTCTTTAAATAATAACATTCTGGTCCGTAACATGCCCACATGTAAGACATTTTAATATAAAAAGAATGCTTTCTACACTGAAGCCTTAAGTCGAGTTGAGGCTCAGGGAAGTTGGCTTTTTCCCGCCTGGGGCTTGGTGAGTGCGCCTCCCAGCCGGGCATCGCCTTCCCCCCTGCTGGGCACCGACCAGCTGAGCTGTGGGTCGGGGTCCCCCACTGACAACACCACGGACGCGTGTGGGGCTGGTGCGTGGTGGTTCGGGAGCCCTCTGCCAGACCCCATTTGCTGCTGCTGAGGGAAGTTTCCCTACAGGTTTATGTCAGGGGTGGGGGGGACTCATCTTCTGGCTTCCATTCTCCTGTTTGTCCTCGGGTCCACCCCGGGTCTGCTGGGAAGTTTTCTCTCCCAGGCCGGATATTGTCTCTGGTAATTATGCAAAAAGCCCCCTCGCAGTCTCTGTTGCACTGATGTTTCCGAGCTTATCCTGCGCTTCCCTACAGGCGACACTGCGCTGCGGTTCCCGTTTTACAAGGGGAAAGCGTTCTAGCCAAGGGCCCCCAGCAGTATTTTAATGAATTCCATTCCTTGGAAAGTTGTGGTGAGACTTCTCATGCAAGCGTTTTTGCTCTTTGAATGGACTGCAGCCGTGGGGACCAAAAGCAAGGGAGGGGGGAAAGCAGCCCCAGGACTGAGGTGCTGAACTGGCCCCCTGTTCCCTGCCCAGGGCTGCCTCTCCGGAGTGAGATGGCCTCCCATGACCTCAGCCTGTTGCAGAGGCGAGGACCCTGCCATCTGATGGCGCGGCCTCTGATTTGTGTCAGGGTGACAGCTAGGCAGCCCTTGTAAACAGGGATAGGATGGCATGATTGGCTTGGAAGGGGAAGTGGGGCTCCCTGGAGTGCCCTCCCGTGACCTGCTCCCTCATAGATGCTGCTGGGAAGTTATTTGAAATTCTGATGAGCTCTTTTCTATGCAGAAGAACGGGCCCTCATTTGATCCAATTAAGAATGAGATGGATTGCCTCCTGTGCCAGCAGCCCAGACAATTAAAACTTGTAGCCAAGCGAATGAAGGAGAAAAGTACAGGGGCCATTTGCTTTCCTTTGTGCGCATGTGTTCTGCTGGGGAGCCAGGACTGTTTCCAGGAGACCAGAATGACGTGTCCGCTGGTCCTGAGCAGCGCTGGGGCAGTACCGGAGATGACTCATTATGGCCAGGGGCTCGAGATGCCCCAGAACTAGGTTATTGGAAAGCAGTCTTCTGTCACCATTGATGTCAACCACCCGGTTCACCTTTGTTGTTTTTCAGAGGAAATGCTAAAGTTCCAATAGAGATGTTGTGTTTGGCCTCAAATTTATAATTTAACTCTCTTCTCTTTTCATTCTTCCTAAAGTCACTTTCCGTGAATGACACGGAAAAATAGCTTTCACGGAGAGCCACCTGGTGTGGAGGCACTGATGTATTTGGGCCACGTTATTACACGTTTGATTGGCATCTGGTTTAAGCCTCTCAGCCACTCTGTAAGGTGAGCGGGCAAGTCCCCTTTCATAGCCGAGGACGACAAGGATGTCCTATACCGGACGCGGGACCTAGGAGCCAATCGGGTCCAGCTGTGGGTTCAGCGTGTTGCCCACTGGATTACAGTGTTAAAGGTGAAAACATGATAGTATGTCATTTCTTGTGTGTCCTGCTAAAATGATCTCTTCAGGTGAAACTGTAAGAGGAATCTGTGATAAGGGCGGGCTAGTGGCCACAGAACCTGTAAGTGCATCAGGAGAAAAGCCTCCTCAACTTCTCTTCATGCCTCTTCTGGTTCAGAGCTCCATCAGAGCGACCCCATTTCTGCTTGGCCTGGCTGCTGGGAGCAGTGGACTCAGTGGGATTAGTGGTGTGGGGGTGAAGTCGTCAGTAACTGTCCCCCAGCACATACACGCACACACTCCCACTGTGCCCTGTGTGTGTGTTTGGGCAGAGGTGCTCTTTTAAAAAAAAAGCATTCTGTCCAAACGCAGGTCGTTGGCCACTCTTTCTTTTTTCAGTTAATAAAGCAAATCTAGAAATTTTAGGAAAAGCAAGTTCTTGCACTTGCACAAGAGCTAAAGGGATGGGTCAGGAAGGGGGCTGCCTTGATATCAAACGTACCAGAACCAGCGCACAGCCCGGCAGAAGGCACTTGGAACATATGAGGCACGTGGGGTGGGAGGACAAGATCCCATTGGTGGCAGCAGGACGACAGCAGGAGCAGCTGGGCGTGGGCTTCCCAGGCGGCAGGCCGGCCGGCCGTATGTGACAGTCGCCGCGGAGCTCAGATCCGAGAGCAGAAGCCAGTGGGGTCAGCCTACTCAGCACCGGGCCCCCATCCCCTAGGCACTTAGGATGGATATTAAGTGACGTTCATGTTTCACTGGGAAGAAGCAAATCAGATTGCTGAAACAGCTAGAAACGTTGGAGGCAGACAAGCGGAGTATCTTTTGTCCGGCGGGCGCTCATCCCGCTCAAGGACTAACAGGAAGCTCATAGGCCAGAAGCAGAGGGAAAGCCTCGATGGTAGCCGATGCTGAGGTGGGAGAGGCCTTGTTCCTGAGACTGACCCAAAAGGATGGCTTATGACCACAGACAGTTTTAACTTAAAAGTTGGGATAAAATTAAATGAGAGGGCTGAGAAAAAACTTTGAAAAGTATTTGCCACTTATGACAAAGAGCATTCCTCCCTAAATCTCGCGAAAGCACTTCTGAGGCTGTCACTGTTGTTCCCACCAGGCAGAAGCAGCAGCAGGGCCCGGGCTTCTTAGCCAAGGTCACCAGGTGGCCGTGCTGGAGCCAAGCTTTGGACCCAGGCAGTTTGACTCCAGGATTCCCGGCCGCTGTATGCGGACATCTCCACTAAAAAGAAAAGTGGGAATACTTTGTTAGGACAGAGAGCCAGGTGCCCAGACAGGTGAGTCACAGAGGGAGCGTGCAGATGTCTCGTACACATCCTCTGTGTCCTCCTGAGGAGTACAAAATGAAACAGGATAGGATGGCTGGAAAAGTGGCCTTCACGGATGACCCGACTTTCTGCTCAGTGGATTGGATTGAATTTCTTCCTGGATGCAACCTGCACGTTGCCTGCCTGTCATGAAATTGGGCAGCTCACCTTGGTTGAGCCTCTTGAGGAACAAAGACTGTGAACAATGGGGGAAACATGGCCAGCTCTGCCATCTAGGAGCCATCCATGTTGTCTTATTAAAGGTTCTGAGGAGTCCTGCAGTTACAAACAACATAGCCTCGATCCCAGCACTTCTCTGACTCGCTTTCATGGGATCTACTTTGGAAAACATTGGTTTCCCAGAAAGGTTTATAACCTGCATAAACACATGGCCTGGATTCTAGACCCTTTTTGGCAATGGCCATAAGTGTGGTGCTAGCCAAGCTTACAATTTTTGTGACCGGTAAAGTGGCATAGGAAGAACTTGGCTCTCCTTGTGGCTTCTTCAGATAGAGAACTGCTGCAGAGAACTCGCAGCTCCTTCGGCAGTGGGGGCGACAGGAAGGTGGGAAGGAAGCACTGTGTACACTGAGCAAATCTTATCGAAAGTCGGGGACCCTGGGTTGCAGCATTGGGTCTGCTCCTAACTTCTTTGTGATCGGCAGGTATGTCTGGGTCCCTTAATCTCCTCTCTGAAGTGAAGGCCACATGGTCACAGTCTCAGAACCTGAGTCCCATTGCCTAGAACTAAAAGATGGTCACCGTGGATCCTGTTGTGTTGCGGTCACTACTTTTGCCGGCAGAAGAGGCATTGATTGCTGTCAGGTCTGTGACCGAATAACCTGCCGTGTACGGTAAGAATGTGGAGAGAGCCGAGCCGAGGGGGGCCCGTGGCACAAGGCACCCCCCCGGGGCTGGGCTCCATGGCCTCCGCAGCACACTTATGTGGGTGGAGTGAGGCTGACTGGGACCTGGATCCCGTTCTGTCACCTTCCAGCTTTGAGAGCACAGGCAGGTCGCTTTACCTCCCAGAGTTTGCTCCAGCAGAAGAGATGGGGGTAAGAACACCATTCCTGGAGCCCTTGTGAGGGTTTGAGCATGTATGTCACACGCCGACGCGCATGGCAGACAGGTGCTTCATCAGTGCTGGCTGGCTCCTTTATTACCTTCGCGGGCTTTCCAGGACCTGTTGCTGACCCCTGGGTTCTGGCAGCCTTCCCTGTTTGCACAGGCACAAGGTCCCAGTCCTGACTGTGTCGTGGGGGGTGGGGTTTAGAACCCAGTGCGCCATGGCAGGGACTTGCTGTATTTAACCTGGCAGGGAGGAGGTGAGAGGGCCCTCCACTGAGGTGTTTGAGGTGGTCCTGACAAACATTCCCCCACCGTCTGTGGACTCTGACAGTGGCATGCCTCTGACGGGATGGAAAGCGCGGCAATGCCATCGCCCTCGACCCCTGGGCCAGCAGAGGAGGTCAGAGACCCGTGTCGTGGCCAGGAAGGACAGCTGTCATTCCACAGAGTGGGATGATGGAGTGTCCGGCCTCCCATCCCGTCCTGGCAGAGTTGGGGGCTCCCGGCCTGTGTGAGTCTTCTCTGCTCCTCTTTGCCCTGGGGGCTTTGGTGGGCATGGTGCTCCCTGCTCAGCTCCCTGAATTCTCAATGCTCAGAGTCCTTCTTGGGAAGCCCTGGTGGGGGAGCCAAACACAGTGGCTGCGTGTGGGACCAGTGGGGAGTGCGATCTGTCCAGGGAGTGGGTGGCAGATCCCGCAGCCTCCCTGCTTACTCGAGCTCATCGCCTTCACTTTAGCCATCCACGAGTGCTGCACAGGCAGGTGGATGTCATCCAGGATGGGCCACCTGGGACCTGACACCCTCAGGAGCCCTTCTCTGTGCCTTCACATCCTTCCATCCCATCAGGATTGCTGCTCTCTTGTCCCAGCCTGAACCCCCATCTCTTTAATCTCCCCTCTCCGCACTGCCAGTGTGACCCCCAGGCACCCCCTCCCCAGCTTGAGAAGCAGCCCCCAGGTCCACATCGGCGGCTCCTCCAAGGTCACCCAGCAGAGAGCCTCCCCGTCCCATGTCTGTCCCCCTTCAGCCTCTCCCGATCGGCATCTCATGGCGCGGAGGCTGCTTCAGCCCCTCGCCTGCTCCTACCTGTTCCTGCCCTGATGTAGACGTAGGCCTGCGAGGGGCCACCAGCCACGGCGTGGGTGTTCCGGCTGGGCTTGCAGCAGCGTGCCTATTTATCCTGCACATTTCCTTGGACACGGACTGATTATTTAATGATCTCCCCCTCCCCATATAGCCCTTGTATGTCAGGCTACAGAAGGCTTTTTAGTATGCTTAGAGATGGAGCGCCCGCGAAGTTCTCTGCTGGGAAGTGTTAGGGCCCCTGTGAGTCTGACACGTCTGGAGCTCCAGACCTGGTGCGGGTGAGCACCTGGAGTCCAGAAGGCCGGGCTGAGCTGAGCCCTCGACTTCCTGTGTCTGAGCTGGGTGACTTCTCAGCCGTGGCGTCTTCATCTTAGGGACAGGCCTGACGTCACTGCCCTTGAAAACTAGACCTGGTGTGTGTAGAGCTCCTGGCACGGTACCTGGCTTAGAGGAGGTAGCCGTCTGCGGAAGGTTCTTGCCCCAAGTCTGATGTGGCATTGAACAGATGAAGGAAAGCTCTGCCCGTCGCCTGGTTGTTGGCTGATAACTGTGAGCTGCCAGAGTCTTGTCTTGGCCCTTCGCGTGCTTGGTTTCTTGAAAGCACACCTTACAGAGGAAACAGAGAAGCTCAGTAAGTCGGCCAGAGCCTCACAGCTCATTACTGAGTAGCAGGGTCGGATTAACCCGAGGTCCACCAGACTCATGTGCCCAGTTTCCTCCCACCATGCTGTCTGTCCCCGCACTTCTCCAGGAATAGCTTCTGCCTTGTCGCTGCAGGTCCCCGGCAGATACCGTCACAGTTATTAGCACCTGCAAGAGGTTATTCAGTCTTTGCAGAATGGGGCTTTCCCCTTCCCTTGTTGAGAGGAAGGCTTGTTCTAGCCTTCCATTGTTAGAGAGAAATGCTGGTGGAGGTGGCTGTGGTGGGGATCACGTGCCCCGCAGGTCCGCATGCCGCCACCAAGTAGCGCCGTTGCCCGGTCTCTTTCTGTTAGGAGGGTGGAGGCAGGTGCCTTCCAGCCTCCCCCGCCCCGCCCCCCACCCCAGGCTTCCCGCTGCTTGCATTAAGGAGTCAGCGCTCTAGAGGAAGGTGCAGGGGTGAAGAGTGATTCCACCCTCCTTTTTTGGGTCACTGGCCTTCATCAGGCGGGACACTTTTTGTTCATTAGTCAGACGGTTTGCAGTTGCTGTGTTGCCACATCTGTTGCTGCCTTCCTGGGCCTGTTGCGCTCACAATTAAGGTTCATTACAGACCCTGTCAATCACAACAGGCACAGAGCCTGCCTTTGAGAGGCCTGTGAAGGGCTGTCCCTGCGCCCTCCCCTTCACAAATGGTCACCGACCGGATTCTGGATGTGTGGTGTGCGGGAGAACAGGGAGGGACCACGTTTGTAAAACTCCAGACTCCCGGGTCCTGGGGGGCCTGTTACCTTGTGTGTAATTGAAACCTTCACGCCAGGACCAGAATTGATGTTACAGATGGTGCTGGTAGGAGCTGTGTCAGATGGAGGCTTTGGAATAAGTGTCTGACAGCAGGCCACTCGAGGAGAGATTTGAGGCCAAATACAGAAGAGGTTTAATTATCGTTGATCTCCCTCTCTCCTCTTTCTGGAATGTGTAGGCACACTTAATTACTACTAACTGGAAGCTTAAATAACAGTCTGGGTTCAGAACGAAACCCTTTCGGAGATTTGCCCCAGGCTGGAAATGATTATTCTTCCTACAAGTGGATTTTCCCTCATTCTCACCGTGCCAGACGTAAGAAGGGAGTGAGGGGTGTGCGTCGGGCCTGGAACGTCGCCTTCTGCTCCTTGCCCAGCATTTTCACACCTCGTTTGTTCACCTTCCCACTTTGAACTCTGCCTGCTGGGGAGCCCCACATCCAGGCTGCCTCAGTCCACGGGGCCTGGTGAAAGCGCTGCCTCATGGTCCTGCACTCCTAGCGCCGGGGGGCCCCTCTGGGGCCGAAGCACTGCTGCCCCATATCCTGGGGTCCACACAGTGCCCAGCCACATCACTGATGCGAAATAAGTCATGGTCAGTGAGCCAGTAAACCTGCCCGTCCCAGACCCGAGAAGGAGGACTCTCCATCTGTACCGTCTGAGCCGTGGACTCTGAGGAGGGAGGAGAAAGGGGGCAGCGATGCCATGAGAAGCTGGAAGGACTTCGGAGGCCTCAGTTCCGTGGGGTCAGCGCCGGTGGCCCGGGCAGGGGACAGGGGCGCATGGGGGCAGCAGACCCCAAGTCCGCTGGGTCTCACACCCCCTGGAGACCTAGGTGACCTCGAGGAAGCCGCTTGCACTCTCATTGCCTCCGTTTCTCCATGGGTACAGCGCAGGGAGTTGTGAATTCACCTGGTTCTCAGAGGGCAGGTGGGAGGATCAGGGACTGTGCTCTGGCCTCGCAGGGCACGTGAGGAGCGTGGGCTTCTGTGAGAGCAAGTAGTGCGTGCAGGAGAAACACGGGCCCTGGGGCAGCCGGCCCGTTGCAGTTCAGCTGTCCTTCTGAGGACGGCTGTGTCCCTCGCCAGAGTGCCCCGCGTTTTCTTGTGCGGCGGGCAGCGGGCGAGTGCTTCATGATCGGGCTTGGGGAGGCGGTGCTGTCCTCCAGCACGGAGCGGGCGGTGGGGCATGTCAGGTCCACTCACAGTGACCGGTGCACTTTAATGCCCTCCCCTCGAGTGCTTGACCTCTCAGGTCTTGGCAGCGAACACATGAAGCAGGGTATGTGGCTTGTGGAAGAACCTCGGCTGGGAGTTCAGCACAGAGGGAGGCCCTGGGAGCACTGGGAGCAGCTCGGCTGCTGGAGGCCGGTGGGGACATGGTTCCAGGTGCCCAGGGCCGTTGCTTCTGAGGAGTGCCGTCCACCCCCATCTAGTTTGTCGGCCAAAGGCATGTTTATCATGTAGGGCGGTTCGGTGCACACTGATTGTTGCTACCCTTCCCTGGGTTACTGGATTATTCTAAGAGCCTCTGGATCTCCCTGCCTGTGGCCCCCCACCCACCCCATCTCCCTCTCAGCAGCCAGAGTAACCTTTCCAAAATGCAGTTCTCACCATGACCCACAGTGTCATGACTTGCTGACTCCACCGTGTCATCAGGATCAAACCCAGAGAACATTCCGGGTTTAACAGAACTCTTGAACTGGAGCCCTGCCCATCCCTCCTCCCTCCTCCAAGTCCCTTCCCCTCCAACCATACCGATGTGCTAGGGCTTCCCTAAGGTCCTGTGCCCAGTATTGTTGGATCTTTGCACGTGCTGCCCCGTTCCTGGGAACACCTCTCTACCCCAGCCCTGCTGATCTCAGATCTCTGCTTGGGCCTCACTCCCCGACCCTGTCCCTTGGTCACTGCTGCTCACGAAGCTCTCTGAGGCAGGGATCTTGTCCGCTCTGTTCACCTCTGTATCCGCAGAGTGGGCACAGATGGACTCCCAGGGAAGCTGTGCCCGGCCCCTTGTGAGGGCTAGAGCCTGCGCTGAAGCGCTGGGTCTCAGTGGTGAGGAAGGTAGTGCTTGTGTCTGTAGAGCCATAGTCAGGGGCTCTTTCCAAAAAGCAGGTGATGGGTGCGCGCTCTGGTCGCGCTGAGGATCCCCTGTTCGTTGCCACCGAGACTTTGTAGTTGCGTGATGGAAGAGACAGCGATTGATATTTGCGATTTTAAGATTAGAGCTAGGAAACGGGCCTTCCCTAAACTGCTCCGCGAGCCAGCCTGCCTGCCACCGGAAGAGCCCCCGTCAGTTCCTTCCCGGGAAGCAGTGGCCTTGTGGGCTCTGTTGACACTGAGGGCTTCATGAAACCGTCAGTACCACCCTCTTTGTCTTATCTGATCTCACAGGGGCCTCGGGATTTCCAAATCAGGTCAGGTGCTCTGGCACCTGCCGTCTCCCTCACTGTTCCGGGTGGTAACAGCTGCTGCTCCCAGAGGAACCCACGGTAGGCTCCTGGCTTCCTGATTTTCCTGAGCTCTTAGCTCTTTGGTTTGGGCAGAGAAAAGGGCTGCAGGGTCTCTGGCTTTGTTTCTGATCCTTGTTCCCTTTCTTAGATTTGGGAACTTCTCACAACTTCCAGGGGGCATGGGGTGTCCTTCAAAGCAGAGCTGAAGCCCCTGTTTAAGAAGACAGGCCCCAGGGCTGCATCGGACAGGCGATGTCCCGGAGAGAAGAGCCGCGACGTGGGTGCGGGCTGTGTGCGGAAGACGCCGGCTCCTCATCTGCCACTTGGGAGTCAGAAAGGCGAGGGTTCCCCCCCGGTGGAAGTGGGGAATAACGTTTTTCTGTTTTATTGCACATCTTTTCTCCGTGGACAGGATATTCAAGTCCACAGAAATGCTTATGAAGGTGCCATATACTAACCTGCAAACGAGAAATGCAGTCCCTAGGACAGAGGGCCTCACTAGTGTTCCCTGGAGTTAGGTTTCTGCCTTAAAACACCTTGAAGAAGAGCTTTCCTGTGTGCGGTGAGAGGCACCCTTAGGAAGGGGCAGGTCCAGCCGGCCTCCCAGACCAGGGCGTCGTCTGTTGCTCTAAGGCACGGATCACCAGAACTGCTGGAAAGGTGGCAGGGGACCGGGCGGGGGGGGGGGGGGCTTCATTCTCAGTGAGAGTGTCAAGCTGACTGCGAACTTGTTGGTCACCCCATTGGCTTCCACATTCTTTCCATTCTGGAGACCCAGGGAAAATCGGCCAAGGCTCCACAGGCTTTGCAAACCTTTCCCTAATTAAAGGGCCGCCCAGCTGTGTGCACAGCTCCTCTGCCTCACATCTCTGCCCTCCTGTGTTTGTGTTTAAAATTCCATCTTTCCAAAAAGCTTGCCACTCAACAAGTCTCCTTGCAAGCCCCCATGTTTGTTTGGGGAAGTCTTTTCCTCCAGTTTCTGTTCTGCTTGTGTACGGAAAGTCCAGGTCTCTTTGGGGTCACTCACGCAGGTGCGCTGTCGTTGTCTGTGTTAGCGTTGATGTAGGCCCTGGGAGGTGGCACTGGGAGCTCCGGGCCTCCCAGATGTCACACTCCTGGATGCCTGAGGGACTAGAGTGTTGCTTTGGTTTCCTTTTGGGCAAAATGAACAAAAGAGCTTAGTCCTCCCGTGGTTCTGGTGAGGGGGCAGTAGTACTGCAAGATCAGGGAAGTCATTCCAGAAGAATCCAACTTAGGTCAGGATCAGGTCCAGCTGCAGGAAGCTGGGCTGTCTCAAGGTGAAGAAGATACGGGGTTCTTGTCCGCTGGAGTCGGGAGGTATAATGCATCAGAAACACACGAAGATCCCTTCCTTGGCCTTACCTTGCCCAAAGTGGGGAGGGTCTGTCTGGCTTCTGTGTTTTGGGATCCCTGTGGCATCCTGTTCCCACCGGACCCCGGGGGGCAGTGTTTAGGTAACGTTTGGAGAGCTTTCACTGAGGAGTTTGAAGAGTATCTCTTCAGGTTAGGTCCTGCCTCCTGGTGGGTGAGAAATACAAGACAGGAAAGTGAGTTGGAAAGAGAGTCCGTTTCCCCAGGACCCGGAGAGTCAGAAGGCATTTCCTTCCTGAGAGCTTGGCAGGCACTGGCCCTGGTTGAGGCGTGCCTGGGTCACCCCTGGAGCACACGTCAGGTTCGGGGAACAGATTCAGAGCACTTGAGAACAGGGCCCAGCCTGCTTTCCCTGGCGTTTTAAGTAGGTCTGGAGCCTGGGTCTGGAGTCTGGGCCGGGACGCGGAGCAGCCTGCGTGTCCTTCAGGGGCTGGGGGTTCTGACGCGTGTCTGTCGCCAGTCCCTTAAAAGCCAATGGCATGCTGACTGCCAGTGACCAGATCTCCGATGATTGAAGGGCACACCAAAGTTGATGATCTGTGTCACGGGCAGTGGGAAAGCCTGGACTTCCTTTTAGTGGGAGGCTCGGTGGGTGGGAGATCACTCCTGAAAGAGAGCAGAGGGGTAATGTAGGTTCTGTGTGCAAAGAGAGAAATTTCTGAAGGACCTGGAATTGGAATTGAGGGGCAGAACCCTTGTGGTCGGAAGCCTGTTCCTTCTCCCTTGGGCTGTGTCTGGGTCCTGAGGCCCGGCCCCGCAGGGGGTGGGCTTAGCTCTTAGTCCCTCTCTGATCACCTATAGCACCTCGCTCAGTAGATGCTGTGTTTAGTTTCAGAAGGAACGTCGCAAACTTCTGATGAGCTCGCAGAACCGTTTCCCGGAGAGTCGGAGAGCTAAGTACATAGACTGTCTTCAGCTCTGAGACTTTGCAGGAACTTAAGGCTGAAATGAACCTTTTGCTGGTCGTTGGTCCAGGGGCTTTTAGACATTTTCTTAAATTGGTAGAGCCCTCTTTCAAGCTGAGTCTTACACAAAACTTCAACGAAACACAGAGTGGTGGGTGGGCCGCCTCTTATCCCTGCCACCCTGAGCACCCCCCACCCCCACCAGCATCCTACCAGGCGTCTCCTCTCTGCCTCCGAGAGCTGAGAGACACATCTGAGTCAGTTGGCCCATTTTAGAGATGAGGAAACAGGACCATCGAGTGATCTATGCTCATTTCGTTTTAGACCCAGCTCTGACTTCCAGGCTGAGGGTGCGTTCCTACAATGTGTTACATTAATTTATTTATTCCGACGTGGGAAAGCTCTGGGTTGCGAGGGTCACTAGTCCAGGAGCTACTGAACATGAAGTGAAAGGCAACACTGCCATTAGGAGCCTGATGCCCAGAGTCTCTGCCGATGAACCCAAACTTGTATTCTCTCCTGGAAACCCAAACTGATATTTTTGCATTCGCACTGAACTTGGAGTTCCTTGGATGTACCTGTGCTCTCCACCTGGGACAGTCTCTCTTGATTCACATCTTCTTTTTCAAAACATCTTTGTGGAGATAGAATCCACATAGCGTAACACTCACCCTTTGAAGGAGTATGTTTCAGTGGTTTTTAGCACGTTCAGAGTTGTGCAGCTGTCTGTACCCCAGGCTGTGCTCCCGTGACCTGGGGGGCACCCCATCTGCACCTCGGTCCCACAGTCTTCACTGTGATTTGGCACCACACTCGGGCTTCACCTTCTGTAACCTGGCTCCGTGTTAGCTCCTCACATGTCTTGCCTAAACCCCCAGCTCTTTCTCTCCTGGGGGGCTCTGGGCCCTCCTCTTCATCTCCATGGCACATAGTATGTGGATGCATTGTTTGTGCCCTCTCTCCTCCTGGACTTGGAGCTCCTGGAGAGTGGGAACTGTATCTAACACCCCGTACAGTTAGGTGGGTTTTATCTCTTAAGAGCCAAAGTAGAGAGGAGCTCTTGGTCCTGAAGACCCCCGCCAATGAAGACACCATCGGTGGCTCCAAAGCAGAGCTGACTTCTCCCCAGGAGAAAGAATTACAGATTTTATATTTTTTATTCCATGGTAGTCATTTTCTTTGGATGACTCAGTGAAATTAAAACAAAACCTGATGAGACATCCATCCAGTGGAAAGAATCCAGTGGGAAACGTTGTGGCCAGCCAGCCAAGATGGTTTTATGCTAAGAGAAGGGGGAAAAAACGCCCTGACTTGTGCATATGCCTCCCAGAACGTGGCCCATCCGTGCCGGCCTCCAGCCCCGCTCAGGCACACACATGCAAACAAATCAGCACGAACAGTTCCACTCGGAAGGAACCAGCGGCCTCACTGGAACTTTGGTGGACTGTTAGGGCTGTTGAGAAGTTGGTGGTCCTTAGCGTTTGGGGGAGAATGTGTGGTGGAAAGAGCCAGAACTGTGGTCTGTGACTCAGTGGCTCTGAGCCTCTGCTGCTGCTTCACGGGGTCATCGGCCTCCCGGGGTGGGGAACGGGGGGGGGGGCCGCTCCTCCCGGGGGGCGGGGGTGCTGTACAGGGCCTGGCTCGCAGGGGGGCCTCGGCAGGTCGGGGTGGACTTGCTTTTTGGTCCACCTGCCGCACCCACTCTGGAGAGCTGTCCCTTGGCCAGGACCCACAGATGACTCCGGCTGTTTGTCCCCGATTGGCATCGGAGCCCCTTTCTGCGTCTCACCAGTGCGGCCCATCTCGCAGTTCCCTTCTCGTTCGGGGGCACGTGCCCTTTGTCGGGTTCCGCAGCAGAATCTCATTTCCTGGATTTCCGCGCCGGCCCCTTCTTAGCTTTCAGGAAGGCTTTGATGCTGGAGGCTTGAGCCGTGTATTTTCCAAAGCCTGAGGCCCGGCCCCAGCCTGAATGCCCAGGGAGAGGGAGCGGGCTGATCCTTCGGTTGCCTTCCGCCAGGACATCTTGCTGCTTGCCCTCAGGCGGCCGTGAGGAGGGAGGTTCACGGGGACCCAGTCACGCAGAAACCCCCCTTCGCCAGGCACTTGCTCTCTGCCGCCGTCCAGCTGGTGATTCTTCTGACGGAGATGTTTTCGCACCGCGCTCACTCTCCAGGCCGAGGGCTCAGGGTCTTCCCCGGGATCGCAGGAGGGCCACCGCGTCCTGCGGGGCCACCACAATGGGCAAGTGAGCACGCGTACAGGGAGCTCAGAGGGGTGCCTGGTGCGCGGTCAGCCTTCGGAGAACCACTGCCGCTGCCAGGGTCCCAGCCGATGCAGCCGGAAATGAGGCTGGAGGTCCCCTGTCCCGCCCCTGAAATCACAAGGCATTTGTGAAAAGATTGTATTCTGAACAGGTAGTTTTCCCCTGTTTTCATGTAGTTTTTACCTGGTCATTTCCCCCGAAAGATCTGAAGTGATTTGAAAGAACGCAGCCAATGCAGTGGTCCCTTAGCGATGAAGAGGTCCCGCAGGACGGCCATGGCTCTGTGTCTGTGCTAGTCTGTGGGGCGCAGGTCGGCACCAGCCCCACGGTCTCCGCACGGTGGTCGCCCACTCCCCCAGGGCTGAGAACTCGAGTCTCCGTCTGACTGGGGGGCTGCAGTGCCATCCCCGGTCCTCGCCATCCCTCTTGGGCACGCTCGCCCTCAGCCCCAGCTGGCCAGCCCCCGCTCCCACCTCCAGGAGAGACGCGGAACACTTTGGGAGCCTGCTTCCCATGGAGTCCGACTCGGACTTCCGAAGATCAGAACTCTCCCCGAGGGACTATGTCGGCAGCGCTGGGAGCCCCACCAGTGCTGGGCTCCACCCCTGTCCGGAGGAGAGGGACCCTGTCCCGAACTCGCAAGGCCCGCTACCAAGGCCTTGTGGCCTGGAGGAGCATAGCCTGGGGAACCATCTCCTCTCTCAGGCTTCAGGGCTGCCTGGAGGCGGCAGGGGTCATTAGGTCCCTGGGGGGGAAAGCAGCAGCCTGGGTCGGGATGGACCATGTAGGACATGGGGTCCCAGGCTGCAGGCACTTCTCCACACCGAGGCTACAATGACTTCTATCTGGTGACTTTGCGGCCTCTGGCTTCGTGAAGGTGTTTGTGTATCGTGCTCTGTTCCTCAGGGACAAGGCCTTAATTAAGAGGAGCAGGCGGGTTAGAAGGACCCTGACTTCTCTTGACTTCCCTCCACCAGGGGAGGAGTCGTGCCCCCGGCCAGGGAACAGTTAATTTAATTAGGCTCCAAGTGCTGGTTCATCTCTTCAGGGAAGCGTAGGGTTACATGCGGACAACAGGAGCCTTGTGTGCCTGCCTGTGGTTGACTCACAGATAGTGATTTTAATTTTTCCTTTCAATTTGCCTTCTCTTTGTTTTGCCCCTTCCTGACCCTTGCTTTAAAAAACTTCTGGCCTCTTATTCCAGGCTGTGAGCTTCTAGAAGGCAGAGCTTTGGAGGCTGGGGCATGAATGGCTGAAACCCAGCCCAGGAAGTTCACCTTTATTATTTATCCGTGGGGTGGTTTGGGGCACCTGCCTAAGAAAAGGAAGCCGGGAGGGACTTGTTTCTTGAGAAAGTTCTTTGTTGTTAGTGGCATATGAAAAATTTGTTTCTAAGTAGAATAAAATATTTGTTGATCAGAAATGATTTCCTGGTGTTTGCCCTGCTGGGCAGCTTCATTTAGGCCCGGAGGACTGTGCCGCCAGCGACCAGTTGTGTGCCCATTGTGAGCAGGCGCTTGGTCTGCTGTACCAGCCTCCTGGCCCTGAGGTGCACCTGGGTCATTGCATCGTCATGTTTCCGAAATAGGGAAATTGCTGCTTCCGTTCACGTGTCCTTCGAATGCTAGTCTCGTTAATCCCGCATCTTAACAATTTACAGATTTCTAACGAAGGATACAGTCTGTGCTTTCATTTGAAGAATAGCATTCTTAGAGTCAAGGGCTAGCTTAATTGGAAGAGGGCTGGATCTGAAAGGAGTGGGAGGGACGGCGCCCCCACCTATGTGTGTGCGTGGTTGGGAGTGGAGGACCGAAGTACACAGTGCCTGTCTCTCCTCGGGCTTGGCGCTGGGCTGTGGGCACAGGGTCCCTGCTGAAGTCCAGGCGTGGCTGGAGGGCTCTGGGTGGGCAGAGGGCCCCACAGCACAGTCCCCTCCATTGCTGGTTCTGTGCCCTGGGAGAGGTGCCACAGAGCCTTTGTGTTGGCTCTTGCCCCCATTACGGTTCCCCCGACCTTTCCTTCCTTCCTGTGTCATTGCTGTGCTACCTCCCAGACCACTGACTCCTCACAGGCGTGCCCTGTCGGTGTCCAGTGGCCGGAGCATGCTTTCGGCTGTGTGTGCCTGCCTTGCCTGCCACTGTCCTTGGCCCCTAGCACCTCTTTGGCGTGGGTACCTGGCATGCACTGAGCAAAATGAATCTCTTGGAGGCGGGTACCGTCACGGCATTTCCGAGGTTAAGGAAGGGTACACTCAGACAGGAAGTGGCAAACCAGTGATTTGAACTTGTGTTTGATTTCAAGGTTGGTGTTTTCCAGAATGCCACGCTGTAGATTGTTTCTGGCGCCAGAATGTGTGTCGCTACAAACGCACTCTTTGGTCTTATATTTCATTTTTATGTTGGTTTATTTTTATTAAGGAAAAAAGGAGAAAGTTTGTAGCCTTAGAAAAAATAAAACAAACCCAACTGTAAGCAGAGACCTCTGCTGGCCACCGGGAGCTCCGGTGTCCTGACATTTGGCCGCCAGGGAGCCCGCGCTTCCAGTGCTGGGAGAGGGTGCGGGGCCAGCAAGGCCTCTCCCAGCCGTGATTTCACGCATTACTCACCCAAGTGTGCGACCCAGCGAGCAGGGTCTGTTTTTGCTTCTTTCTCTCTGGTGGCGGGCTCACAGCCAGCGGGCAGATCAAAAGACGGAATGTGTTCATTTGGCCTTTTATTTTTTTAAGAAACCGAGGCACAAGGGTACACCTCTTAAGGACAGGGGTGCCGTGGATTGGATTATCCATGCAGTTGAACTGGTCTGGCTCTTGTGCTTTTTGAGGGTTCATCTCAAGTTTCTTTTTCTGGTTGAACAATTGTTTTCAACATTAATAACTAATGGAGAAGGGGAAGAGGCAAAGTAGAACCACATGGCGGCACAGACACGAACCTCGCTTGTGGCCGGAAGCTTCTGATTTGTATCTCTTTTCATGTGATCTGCTGTTGGGTTAGATAGTAGAAAAAGCCTTCAGTTTGGGGCAGCAGCAAGAGTGGATGTAATTTTTTCATAACCAAACTGTTCTGTATCTTACATGTCCTGTCTCAGCCCTCTGGCAAGTAGTTCTGTGACTTCGGGCACGTTCTTTCTCCAAGGCCCAGCTTACCCTTCTTTAAAATAAGGGTTCTTGGGGTGCCTGGGTGGCTCAGCGGTTAAGCGGCTGCCTTTGGCCCAGGTCAGGATTCCAGAGTGCTAGGATCGAGCCCTGCATCAGGCTCCCGGAAAATCTGCTTCTCCCTCTGCCCCTGGCCCTGCTTGTGCTCTCTCTCGCGCGTGTGCACTTGCTCTCTCTCTCTCACACTCACTCTCTCTCTCTCTCAAATGGTAAAACCTTCAAAAAATAAAAAAAAATAAGGATTCTCTAACTATTCGACATCAAGGGGTATTTTGAAGATTAAAGGAGGTGGTACAGGGAAAGGTTGTGGTACAGGGAGAGGTTGTGGTATGGTGCCTGGCGTGCATTCCCAGGGGCGGGCTGTGGTGTCCTGCTCATCCTTGTGCTCATTATTATTAGAGGATCATCTGCGGCTGGGGCTCAGGACATCCCTCCTGGGGTTTTTCCCTCCCTGTCCCAGTTCACTTTGTTCCCCTTCCGCGTGCCCCCCACCCCCACCACACACCAGGGAGCCAGGTGGTGGTGTAGGGGGCATGGCGCTCCCTGCTCCCTGGGGTGTGGCCTCAGAGGAGTTCCGGGCAGTGGAGAAATGAACCCACGGAGCCCTGAACCCCACCCCACCAGGACGGTGCTCTGGCCAGTGAGGTGTTGTTTACAGTTCCAAGTCACTTAGAATTAAGTTCAAGTTCCCCCAACAGCCTGGACTGATCTGACAGCTTTGGTGTTACCCGAACATTCCTCACAAAGGCTGTTAGGCGGTTGAGATGGGCAGTTTGGACAGAAACCATCCGGTCCTCGGGTGTCGGCACCAACCACATGTTCTCACTCAGAGGCAGCGGAGCTGATGACACGAGCACCCCGCGGTGTACTCTTGGCTTTGTTTGGACCCGTCCTTTCGTTTAAATTGCTCTGCAAACTCCTGATCCTTGAGACTTCGCGGGATTTCTTCCACTGTCCTAAGCACGTGACAGGACTGAGTGGGGGTAGCCTTGGGGCTTGAGTCTGGAGAGTGCTGGTAACTAATGGACGGCAGAGATAAACGGCCTTTCTTCTGAGTTTACGGTAGCACCTCCAAGCAGTCAGCAGACCCTCCGGAGCCCCCACCACGCCCTGCGTGTCGCTGGGCTGGGTCGAGGGACGGGGCTCTGCCTCTCTAGGCTCAGAGTCAGCGCTCAGACTCAAAGAACAGTGAGTAGCCAGGAAGGAGTAAAGTGATAGCTGATGGCAGGATTAGAACGGCCGTCCCCAAAGCGTTTGGGATTCAGTTGACATCTTTGTTACTACAGGAATTCCAAAGAATTTGGCATCTTGGTAAAGAAGTCAGAGTTTGGGCTGGGTTCTGAAGGGTCATCGATTTGAGAGAAGAATGGGGATGGGTTGCCAGATTTAGCAAATGAAAACATATCCCATGTATTTCAGAGTCATTGTGTATCTGAAGTTAAAATTGAACTGCCCAGTCCTGTATTTTCTCCCACAAACCTATAAGGGAGGATATTTTTAGGCAGAAGAACACATGTGCTTACTGGCATGTGCAGGGAGCTGCGAACCGGGCAGGGTGGGGGTGGGAGGCTTCGGGGGGAGGTGGGGGGGTGGGATGGTGTGGGAGTAAGACAGGTTGGCGGGTGGCGTGCCAGATCGTGACTGACGCACGCTTGGGCAGCTGCTGCGGTACAAATCTGGGCACGCCGTGTCATCTCCACTTCTCGGTCCCCGTGACGACAGTAAGATGATTCTTCCAGAGCACTTGATCT
Organism: Enhydra lutris kenyoni; assembly: GCF_002288905.1. NCBI lineage: Eukaryota > Metazoa > Chordata > Mammalia > Carnivora > Mustelidae > Enhydra > Enhydra lutris. The sequence goes on from NW_019154122.1 coordinate 6,046,026, forward strand.
CTGCTCAAAGACACGGACTGCTGGAAGGGAGGGGCATACAAAAATATGGTCCAACTTGAAAGTTTATCCAAAAGCCAAAAATTGTACTTGCTTGGGTGAAGAACCGGCTGGCCGTAGCATGTCGCAGATGCTCCTCACAGAAGGACCCGTTCCCCCTGTGCCCCAAGAGTTCCCCATGGTTGTCTGCACGCTGCTGTAATTTTGTGGAGACAGTGCAGATGCGTGTTCTTCTGGGGTTGGTTAGTACCTGGCCGTGGACTTTGAAAGCCCAGTCACAGATCTTCAGGGGTGGTGGGATGGGGGAACTCAGAAGCTCACGCAGATGCTCTCCTCGTGCCTGCTGCTGTTGCCCCAAACCGGGTGGCGGTGGAGTGGAGGTCAGCTTTGCCCAGACCTCGTGGGATTGAGAAGTTTCATGACTGAACAGGAAAGGTAGGCTGGGCAGGGAGCAAGAGCGGCCCTTGGGGACACCTGGCACCACAGACCCACCCGCTCCACCACTGCCTTAGCTTTGTACTTTGAAGACCTTGAGTTACAGTGTGGGCGGAGTGGAGTCTCTTCCGGTGCTTTACACTGACCTTGAAAATTACCCTGATCTGCTTGGACAGTGGGGAGGGCTGGATCCCATTTTCTAGACCAGTGGCTGCCACATTTTTTGATTTCACAGGCCAGAAACTTTTTTCTTTTTTTTTAAAGGGGGTTGGGGGGTGGGTGGAGAAAGAAAACAGAAGAAGAGTAGGGCATCGGGTTGCCAACTTTTATTTATTTATTTATTTATTTTTTAAAGATTTTATTTATTTATTTGACAGAGAGAGATCACAAGTAGGCAGAGAGGCAGGCAGAGAGAGAGAGGGGGAAGCAGGCTCTTTGCCGAGCAGAGAGCCCTATGTGGGGCTCGATCCCAGGACTCTGGGATCATGACCTGAGCCTAAGGCAAAGGCTTTAACCCGCTGAGCCACCCAGGTGCCCCGGGTTGCCAACTTTTAAAACAAAAATCAAAACCTGTAATTTCATAACATTAAATGCATCTTAATACCCTGCCCCCCAAAATGCATTCTCCAAATAAAGGATGAATACATTTAACTGTATGAAGGATTTTACATCATTTTGTTTACAGTCTTTCTTTACCTGAGGTATTTTCACAAAGCAGTGACGTCCGTGTCACAGACCAGCAGCAGCCGGTCTCCAGTGACGCTCACTCACTGTGTTGGGCACACAAGCCACCAGCGCGGAGACTGGAGCCCAGTCCCTCGGTTCCCAGTCTCGCCACCGTTGCTGTGCTGCCCGGGTAGTGATAAAAGCACAGGGCTTGAGTTACAACGCCAGCTCTCTTGTCTTAGGGCTTCTCCACTATATCACACTCTGTGTGGCGAGCTCCCCGGGCGGTGGGCCCCAGGGATGCCACCAAGCCCCGCCCCCACCTCCAGCAAAATCTACGCTCTGGGGAAGGGGATGTGAGATAGCAAATAAACTTAAAACCCCCTTCAGTCCATATAAGTGCCAGGAAGAAATTATTGAAATACTTCTGATCCGTGGGTTAACCTTTTGGGCAGTGGTACTGGCCAGCCTGTTTCGTACCAAATCCCATCATCTCACAAGCTTTCCTGGGTCAGGTGATGGAGCTGCAGAGCAGCACGATGGACAGCTGGGCCCAAGCAGAGCGTTTCAGAACAGGATTCTAAAAGGTCCATTTGTATCCAAGGCCTGGAGCGGTGTGGTGAACTCAGGTGGGACCCAGACTAATGTTGCCATTGGAGAATCACAGACGGCACATGACACGGAGTACAGAGGAGGGAGAGTGGGCCCGCCGGTGTCTATTACTAGCTTGTGTGTATATCCGGGCCCCCCACCCCCACCCCGCCACACCCTGGGCTAGGCGCCGAACTGAATGCTGGTTGCATTGTCTCATTTGATTGCCCCAAATCACAATGAGTGGGGTTTGTTCTCCCTACTTGACAGATACGGAAATTGAGCCGATAGTGCCCGGGCCCCAGCTGGTTAGAGCAGCGTTCTAGGCAGGAGTCAGGGCCCAGCAGGTAAGCTAAGGCAGCGGCCCAAGAGAACAAATGATGCTTCGGGAGAGGGCTGGTCTGGCGGGCTGGCACCGAGGGGCTGGGGCCATTTCCCTGGGGCCTGCTCAGGAAGGCAGGCCTGCTTCCAAATCCCAGCCGCCCTGGGCCGGGAGCTGTTCGAGTCCTTGTCTTGGCCAGGACTTTCTTCCAGACTCTGTGGCGGTCCGTTGCTGAGCGGGGAGGGTATTTGCCACTGCAGTGTGCCTTCGGCAGTCACTGTCCTTCCTCTTCGTGACTGTGTTAAATCAGAGTTCGAGTCTCTACTGCTTGCTTCCTGTGTGGGCCTGGGGCAGCTCAATAACTCTGGGCCTCCGCTGTCTGCGGTCTGCAGAATGGGCATAATACATGCGCACTTCACACGATGAGAGTGAACTCTCGGGCCCAGCATTGTGCGTGGTACACAGCAGACGCTTGGAAATGGTGGGGGGGGGGTTGACGTGCTCATCACCAAAACTCAATTTGATATCGCCCCTTTGGGGGCGCCCGGCTGGCTCCGTCAGTGGCGCACACAACTCTTGTCAGTGGGTAGGTTCGAGCCCCATGTTTGCTGTAGAGATGATTTAAAAATAAAATCTCAAAAGGAAAAAATAGCCTTGTGTGTGTGTGTGTGTTCAAGGGGAGGGTGCGCAGGCGGGCATCGCAGGTTGTGTGCGGGATTTAGTGGGTGCACATTCCTTGCAGGGCTGGAGGACCCGCACCAGCCCGTGGAGAGGGAACTGGTTGTCTCACGGAGGCCAGAGCTCATGCGAGCCAAGGTCTCCGTCCTCCAGTCGTGCCGGTTGGGGCCTGGCGAGCTGCTCTGAAATACCTTGGGGCTCAGCAGAGGGTCCTGGGGAAGCCCACAGACGCTGGGTGGTCTAGGACGTGGCTGTCCCCTGCCCTGCCTTTCTGGAGGCGGTCGGGGTCCTCGGGAGGAACTCAGGAACTGCCGTAGTAGTCCGCCCCCTGCCGCCAGGCTCTTCTGGGTATCTTTGCCATATGATCTAACTTTTCCATTCAGAAGGGCTGTTGGTACAGTTGGCAGCCGCTGGCCTGGTAAACGATATGGTGGGGCCTCCATAAACCCGGGGCCGTGAAACGAGTAAGTCAGCACATTGAAAATACAGCGTGGAAGTGACTCAAGCCCAAAGGAATCCGTTTCTGAAAGTGCTGCCGTCCCTTCCTGGAATACTTTGGTGGAAATGGATGTTTGAATTGGGAGGAAGAGGCCAGCAGCCTGGTTACTGGTGGAGCCCTGGGTCTAGTTGGGCAAGATTTGCCCTGGGAGTCAGCCCCGCCTTGGCCCAGGCCCCGGGGCCACCCTCCTCCTCCTCTGTGACGTGGCTCCACGTGGGTCCACCTGAGACAAGCCAGCTGGAGCTCGGCGTGGTGCCAGGCCAGTGTGCAGCTACCTCTGCGGCAGGTAGGGGCGACTCTGCGAGCCGGCCTGGTAGTGCTTGGCCAGGGGCCTGGAAAGTATTGGAAACTCCACCCAGCATGGGAGCCCGTGGGAGTTCTCGAGCACGGACGGTTATTCTCCGAGTTCTTTGGATTCCTGGTATTTCAAATGTTTACCTTCTTCTCAGGACTTGAGCTTGCACTTTGCCCACCAGAGACCAATACCAGGCACATACACACTTAACCGTACCAGACCACCCTGGCGATCAGGTAATTAGAGCTGCACGCAGGTTTGGAAGGCAGGCTGTGTTGGGAATCATGCTCCGCTGTAATTCAAGAACAGATTTCTTTATGGAGGGACACAGTTGGTGTCAGACACATGTGGAAAAGAACAGAACAGGCCCATGACACTGGCAGAGGACCAGGGGCCAGATGTTCAATATGCTGACCGTGATGTGGTCACAGTTGCCATTAGCCAACCTGGGTTGGATGTGTCGTTCTAACCCCGGTTCTGCCTTTTCCTTTCTTTCTGCCAGGTCCCCAGTCTGTGCGAAGATCTCCTGTCTTCTGTTGACCAGCCCCTGAAAATCGCCAGAGACAAGGTGGTGGGAAAGGATTACCTTTTGTGTGACTACAACAGAGATGGGGACTCCTATAGGTGAGCACCCGTCAGCCCTTGTCCTCTCTGGCTTTCTGCCCTTCCTCCCGTCCATCCTTCCATCCAGTCAGCCTCTGTCTGTGGAGGGCCTCCTGTCAACGTTGGAGACTCAGCAAGGAACAGAGGGCCCCAGCCCTGGCAGAGCCTCTGGACTGACGGGAGAAGGCCCTTGTCACAGCACAGAAGTTGCACGAAGTCGTGCTGAGGTCGCGAGGTACAGGGTGTCCCCGGTGTGGGGATCTGGAGCACGAGGATGGCCTGTGTGGGCGAGGGACATTGACTGAAGCTTTGTCCAACAAACACGCGACTCCTTTCTCTTCCTGTCGCCATGCCGAGGGCTGTAGATGGCAATTCTGCCGTCCGTCCCCACACTGGGCGGTCCCTGTGCTAGGCTAGGACATGCTCCTCGCGGCTCCTGGCCGTGTGTTTTGTTTGAGGCCGCCAGGGCCGGGCTTATTCGGAACTGGAGGAGAGCATGGAAGAGGCTGGGGAAACTCCTGGAAAGTTTGCTGAAGGAGGTGGTGTGCGAGCTAGGTGTTCAAGGGTGTCTAGGCTTCTTCCCGTTAAAAAAGATCAGGAATCCCTAAACCCTCCAGCATTTCTGTGATGGATGGTTGAGGTCAGTGCCTTGAAGAATGGCGGAGGAATGCAGTGTGCTTTAGGTTTCCAATTTAGAGGCCACAGAACCCAGGCTGGGTCTTAAAGGTCCAGCTTAATGTTCTTCTGGGGGAGCAGGCAGAGTCTGAGGGATGGAAGCAGGGAAGTCAGCCGATGTCAGCTCCAAACCAGCACTGCCCCCTCCCTGAGGCCTCGAGGCCTTTGACAAGTTCCTTGTTGTCTCTGGTCTTTGGTTTCCTCCCATATAATCCGGAAACGACAGCATTTGTTCCTCCAGCAGAACGTGCAGTACCCTTTGTCAGCCTGTACCGTGTGTGCGGGCTCTAGTCTCAGTCACTCTTCTGTGGAGCTGCAATCCCAGTGAGGGGGCCAGGTCGCCAGCAAAAGCAGACGTGGTAGAGCGTGGGAAGAGTGAGTCAGGAAAATAAAAAAGGACAAGGGGAAGGAGAGGCGGGATGGAAAGTCAGGGAGGGCACCTCTGTTAGTGGGGACACGTGAAATGGGACTGGAAGATGAGGAAGTCGGGTCATGCGCGGTCTGGGAGGAGAGCCTCCAGGTGTAAAGTCCCGGTCAGGCTCGAGCTTGGCAGGAAGGCTGGAGCGGGAGGTGAGGTCAGAGGGCGCAGCACGGAGTCGCCAGCGGTTACGAGAGTTGATTCACTCCACGTGCTGAAGGGCACAGAGTTTGGTGTGAATTACAGAGATTTTAGTAGTGCTGACTTCTCAGAGAGACCAGACAGATGTTTTGTGATCGTATCCCCGTGCCAACTTCAAATGGAAGTTAGATCAAGAGTAGATTGAGGCCTAGTGCAGACCAGAGACCGAGGGGCGATGGCGAGTCGTCATCGGACTTGAGGTCTGTTCTGAGAGCAGAGCCGGCGGCAGGCGCGCACGGACGGGGGCGACGGTGGGGGGCGACTGCAAGGCTTCTGGCCTGAGCAGCTAGAAGGCAGGGCCTGCTGTGGGTTGAGGTGAGGAAGACTCTGGGAGGAGCTGGTCTGGGGACATTGTAAGCCTGAGATGTCCAGTGGGCTGTGGAGAGCCCCAAGCTCCAGGAGCGGGGACAGGATGAGGTGGACGCGTGGGTCCCCCACCCGTCCCAGAGGTGCGGAGGCAGCCCTGGGCTAGATCAGGTTCCCCTGGAAGGGCCAGTCACTGTGGGTCGTGGGCATAGCGCCAGGTCCAGTCCTCGCTAGACAGAAGTCTGGTGGCCCTAAGTGGTCTGACAGACCAGGCGACATACCAACGAGGGACAGCTGGCCCGTCCAGCCCCGGGGGTTCAGAGGCAGCTTCCCCGGGAGGCGATCCTTGAGCTGAGTCTTGCTCCCCCAACGTCATCACTGTATTTCTGGCTTGCTTGTTCTGAAAACTCCGGCTCGCTGTGGACAGCAGCTGTCCCCAGCAGCCCGTGGATATCTGCAGTCATTTCCAGAGCCAGCGTCCATGCCTCACCAGGCTTCCTGGGACTCGGTGCCTGCAGCCCTGCGGGTTGCCCGACCAACTTCCGCATTCCTGGGGCCCCACCAAGGGGCCTGGGGGAACCTCAGCCAAAGAGGGGGTCCCGGGTGTCAGGGCGCAGGACTGTTCTTTTCCTTTTTCTCTTCTCAGTCTAAAACTTCAAGGTCTTCTGATTCTCTCCACACACTTCCATCCCAACTGTGCTTGATCGTTCGCTTAAATAAGATCCGTATGGCGTGACCATTGCCAGCAGCACTGTTTGAAACCTGTTAGCTCAAACAAAAAGCATTCTCTGAGGGAAATGAAAGGCCTGACTTTTGAAATCTAACCGTTCCTGTCCATCTGTCTTTTTTCAAACGGCTCTATTTAAGCTCTTAAATGTGTTCCGAGTGCCCCTTCCACTAAGAATATTCTGGGTAATGTTACGATTTTTTCCCCCAGCTACAATTACCCCGGCTCCAGGACTAACGGCTTCAAATGCTGTCATCTGTGAGCCGGGAGAAATGTGAGTTACAGGCTTCTTGAAAATTCCAGGCCCCTGGTCTGCAGAAGAGAGATGGGCTCTTGTGTCTAATCAGGTCTCCTCTAAATGAAAGCCAGTTGGAGAGGGTCTTCTAGGCCCCCAGGAAGGCGAAGGCTGTGTAGCCAGGGGAATGAAGGTCAGAACTGGGGGTGTGGCCAGAAGTCCTGAGGGGGGCAGGTGGGGGAGGGGGGCCTCTGGCAAGTGTAGGTCCCAAGCCTAGTATACGAATCCATAGTGAGGGGGGACTGCACCCTGCCACTGATTTGTCTCGGGTTTGTTGTTGTTGTTGTTAAGTGCTTCGGTGTCCCTGAGAAAAATCAGGAGGTGGCTCCTGCTCTGCTGGCTCGGACCACCCCTGGCACAGTCCCCTTGGGTCCCCGTTCCCACCTGCGCCATGAGGCTTTGGCCCATCACCGCTGCTCACTGCCCAGGAGCTCTCCGGTTGGCACTGGGGGGCAGAGGGGGAGGACAGCACGAGCTCCTTTCCCACACGCCCTCGCAGCCTAGGGAGCGGTTGGGCTGTGGCCGCTGTCAGATTCCACATTCATATGCGAGAGTTGGGACTGGGGGGGCTTCTCGGGGGGGGGGGGGGGGCGAGGGCATCTTCCTGCTTTTAACAGCTTTCTCTAATGAGCGCATGGTGAAGCGCCAGTCTGTGTTGCGCTGAGCGAGCAGTGGCGATCAGGACAGGAAAGACCGGCCCTCTGAGAACCTCCGCTCCAGGATCGGTTGTCTGCATCAGTTCGGATACAGTAGATTAAAAACGCAGCTCCTTGGCTGCGCTAGACACATCCCAGATACTCAGTGGCCTCCTGAAGCTCGTGGCTGCCATTCTGGACCGTGCTGATGTAGAACATTTCTGTCCTGGAGGAAAGTTCTCCGAGGCAGCACAGTTTAGGGGGTTGCTGGAAGACGGGTTCTAACAAGAAGAGACACGTCAGGCAGGCTCTGGAAGCGAGGGGCCCCTCGGTGAGGATGTGAGGGTGCCCAGTGTCGGCTTCACACCTGCCCTCTAAGCCGGATGGGTCCTGGCTTACCCGACCACCCTTTCCCATGCCCTGTGCCCAGTCCAGGGTGATCAGAGCTGGCCCTGGTCATGGGGCAGAAAGGGCATCGTACCGCATTCTTGTCAAGTCTCTGTACCAAGTGAGGAGAGTGGCGGGATGGAATGGTGGCTGGGAAAGAAGGGTTTCCAGAGGCTCCTTGTGCCTTGCGGTAGTCGGGGCTGCTCCTGCCTGGAGCCCCTTTTGGGAAGCAGGCACCGTGACTCTTTCCCAGCAGCTGAGAGAGCTGGGACCTCTGTGTGGAGGCGGCCCTGGAGAGCGGCCACCCAGCTTACTCTGGTTCCATACTTGGGAGAAGAATGATGTTTGTGTGTGGAATTCTTTAAAACGGGGTTCTGAAGGTGGTGATCCCCTTTTTCCATAGCATCAATTCCAAATTGAAAGGTATTGTTTGAGCCTTCCATGAGGCAGAGGTTGCTTGTCAGAGGGATGGGGGAGGCGTGATGTGGAGGAGTTTAATACCGTCTGGGAGTGGGAAGGACTTTGTCCATGGCTCATGGCTCTCCCACTGCCCTCCATTCCTCTCACCTTTTCCTTCTCGTTCTTTCTCTGAACTCCACCTGCTGGAATTAACGAGTAGGTTCTTCCCCTAGAACCGCCTTTCCAGCACGCTCTGTCATTAAATGCTTTCCTGATGTGACAAAATATATTTTTTTAACGCAGCAAGTTTTGGGGCTGGAAAACGAGAGGCTGGTTCTCATTACTTAGCGGTCTTTCTTTTTTTTTTTCTTTTTTAAAGATTTCATTTGTTTATTGAGAGAGAGTGTGTGCACAGGCACACAAGTGGGAGGAGGGGCAGAGGGAGAGAGAGTGTCGAGCAGACACTCTACCGAGTGCAGAATCCGAGACCGGGCTTGATCTCACAACCCTGAGATCATGACCTGAGCCAAAACCAAGAGTCGGACACCCAACCGACTGAGTTTTTAGCAGGCTGTGTGTTTGTTCGTCCATGGTTTCAGATGGGCAGGCTCTCCCGTTCCCGTGGAGAATAGGACCCCTCAGGCTTTCTCACGTGCCGTCAACAGGACCCGCCGGCCTCTACGACCAGCCGCTCTCTTAGTCCTTAGCTGCACAGGGAGGTCTTCGGAGTCCGCATTCGTCCAGTGCTGCCTACAGGTCAGGGAGGCGACAGGGGCATCTCTTGATCTAGCCAGTGGTGAAAACAAAGGGGCATTAGAAGAAGGGTGAGAAGCTGTCTGTCCCATCATTGACAGTACATGCCTGGCTCTGGTCTGGGCACCCGGTATGTTTTCTCCTTTGCTCCTGGCCGCAGCCCTGTGGGTAGCAAATGGTAGCCTCATTGAACACGCTCGGGAAGGCAGGCTCAAAGAAGTCAAGACACTTGCCGGAAGTCCACAGCCGGTGAGCGGCGGCACTCAAGGTCCGTGCGCAGTCCTGTCTGCCCCGAGCCTGGCTGGGCAGATCTCAAGAAAGCCGTTGTTTGTTGCAGGCCCTGGAAACCTCTTTGCTGTGGGTAGTGGCTTTGCCTCTGAAGTGTCGGACAGCCGGGGCTCGGCTCACGGCTCACAGGCCGTGTCCCCTGCAGTGACCGGTGTTATTTCCTTCTCCTTCCTCCCCTCCAGGTCACCGTGGAGTAACAAGTATGACCCTCCTTTGGAAGACGGGGCCATGCCTTCCGCTCGGCTGAGGAAGCTGGAGGTGGAAGCCAACAACGCCTTCGACCAGTACCGAGACCTGTGAGTGGCCTCCTCCCTCCCCACGCCCGCACTCGTGGTTCTGATAAGTGCATCACAAAGGAAAGTGTGTGCAGGCCCAGCAGCCTTCCTCGAACCCGTCACCTGGCTTACCCAGTGAATTGAAACTGAGCTGTGAGGGCAGAACGCTGGACATAGCCTGGTGCCCGGGTCACTGGCAGGGGGCTCGGTGCCAGTGCTGCCGTATGCAGACCTGCCTGTGCAGGCCTGGCCTTGTGCCTTGGATACCAGCAGGTGCCCCCCAGTGCCGCATGCTCTGTGTGCGTCGTCCCAGAGCCTCACAAACACCATAGCTGGTAGCCCCCGTTGCACAGATGGACAGATGAAGGCTCAAAAAGATTGAGACGTTTGAGGCGAGAAGCAGAGCCAGGAGTCAGTCAGGCCTGTCTCCAGAGGCCCCGTGTTGTTACCATCCTGCATGCCCTGGCTAGTCATACCTGCGGCTCGGAGACCCCTGCCCACATCAGGGCCCTTGCCCTCTCCGAGCCACTATGTCCCTGACTCCTGAAGTTTTGGGGGCCTTCGCCCTGTCTTGGAAAGTGTTTGTGCTGGATCTGCTTAGATCCCCACCTCTCTTCTCTGCTTCCGTCTGGTCCTACTGCCCCCCGTCCCACCAAAAAGAGCGGCCACTTATTCCCCCGCCTTGCAGGAAGGGCTCTGGAGAAGGTTAGCCCCTGAAGCACTTTTTCCTGAACCAGTAGACTCTCGTGGTAAAGTAAGTTTTGCCTTGAGAGTAGAGTGCGACCGTAAAAGACCCGGTACCACCACCACACAAACTCGGTCATCTCGGGGAGGGGCCCACAGACGTTCCTGTGAAGGGCCAGACGGTGAGCTAAAAGTTTGGGCTTCCTGGGTCTTAAAAGTCCCTGTCATTTACTCTTTTTGTCTTCTTGTTTTATGTGTGTCACCCTCTACAAATGTAACCACACACATCCAAAACTACAGACGTAAAAGCGCCCTCTCAACCCTTGAGGTGGGTGGGATTTGGTCCTGCGGCTATCATTTGCCCGCCCGGACCTAGGATCTTAGGGCAGGAAAGTGGAACTGGGAGAAGCAGAGCATCTGAGCTGCTGGGACCGTGGTCCCGGAGCTGGTCCTATGTCATGGGGACCCCGGGCTCTGTGTTGCGGCAGTTGGCTGGCCCTCCCTCTCGTGGCAGATTTAGGAGAACACCCTTCATGAGGAGAAGTGATGCTTCCCAGCCTGACACACAGGCCGAAAACTCAGGACACTGAAGCAGACGGAGGGAATACCGGAGCCCGGCCCGGAGGAGGCACGGTCAGGCGGGCCCCCACGTGTCTGCGAGCCCCGGCTGTGCCACCGTGTGGCTCCGCTGGAGCTCGGGCATCTGGCACGTGCCAGCAGGTCTGGACCTTACGTCTAATCCCTGGAGGAGCCTTGGGGACGAGGGTTGCCCCTTCCTTACAGATGAGGAGACCGTGGGCTCCGGTCACTAAAGGACTCACAGTAGGACACAGAGGCGAAGAGCTAGGATTGGGTCTGTGTTTGCCTCAAGTTCCCGCAGGTTACCAGTCTTCGTGGTTAAAATAAGTCATGTTGAACGTGCTGCCACGTCCAGAACCACGCTGTCGGAGACCAGTTGCTCATGCGGGGAGGCTGACATGGACACATCGCTGTCCTTTCGTTGGCTTGTGGTGGGTTTTACTGTCGCTTTCCCCAGCCATTCGTCAGGAGCCAGTCCGGCTCCCACACAGGAGCTTCCGGGTGGGGTCCAGCTCGCACTGTAGTGGTACAGTTGGCAACAAGAGGACAGTGATGATCAAGCAGTCCCAACTCCGTGTCTTAGTCAGCTCTGTGTTCATGGCCTCGCGGCTCTGCTTATCCCATGTCTCCAGGACAGCCCGTGTGCCAGGATCGTCCCTGTCCCAAGGGAGGGGACAGATTCACAGAGCCAAAATACCTTGCCCAGGCTCACACAGCTGGTGAGTGGTGAACCTGGGATGGAAAGCCATCCTCATCCGGTCCAAAGTCCAAAATCTTCATTTACTCGACCCGCACTGAAGGTGCCCACCAGGTACTGGGGGTGCATCCTTAAACGTGGCAAACCATGTCCCCGCCTTCTGGGGTGTCCACTGGGGGAAGACACCACATGTGAACGGGTGTCACAGCGGGTGGCAGGATGGGGAGTGACTCACTGCTATGAGAGGAGCGGCCAGGACAGCCTCTCCAGGACGTGACCTTGGAGCTGAGTGAGGTCGGATGCCGGGAGGGGGCTGGCCATCCGTCAAGGCTGCTTCTGCAGGCTCCTCTTGGATTCCCCAGGAGTCAAAGCGAGAGTGGTTTCTTTTACACACTAGGGTTTGAGTTATGACTTCCTGAATGAAGCGATTCGGACGTATGGCCTTTATACTGGCCTTCGGGCCAGCTCTGGGGAAGAGCCCAGCTCTCGTCTTTGACATCTTACTTTCTTTCTCCTTCTTGCCTTATTGGTTTGCATGTGTAGTGATGCGCGCTCATCGTTAGGCTTGTCTCTTCTGTGAGGCCTTGACTAGCCAGGGTGTTCACCTCTCCTCAGGGCGGTCACACTGCTCGGGTCTACTGAGGCTTGGGACCCCCCCCCACCCCCGCCCCGCTCAAGGTGTATCTCCTTATGGCACCTCCTGGAAAGACTCCCCTTCCTGGGCAGATGTCCACCTGGAAGGTGGTGGATGAGGTGGTGATGAGGATGAGGTGGTGAGCCTGTGCTCACCTCCAGGGGGAGGTAACCTACTGGGGGCATGGGAGGGGCTGACGGGACCACTGCCGACACCCAAGTAGGAGATCAAAGTGGACAGGCCCAGAGCCAGCGGTGCTGTGGCCATCTGCAGGCGTGGAACATGGCCCAGAGGACACCCTACTGTCCCCAGCATCAGTGTGCTGCTGCTAGTCGGGGAGTAGAGTGTTCAGGATCTCCGGGTGTTGGGGTGTGGGGTGGTCCACGTCTACCCAAGTGACAGGCAGCTACCGGCCACTACAGGGGTGGTGGTTAGAACCATCACTGGGGATCCAGAGTCCTGTTTCAAACCACCCACTGTTATCAGAGTAATGAGGACGTTCTCCCCTGAGACCATGTGTGGGCAACATTTTCCCAGCTGGACCACACATGATGAGTTAAAATGAGACCCATTTCAGGCTAAAAATTATGAAAACAAATCTTGTATTTTTCCTTTTTTTTTTTTTTTAAACCGTCTTGGTGCATTGCTCACCTCCAGAAGTTGCCATTCTCAGAGTGCCCTGAGCTGTTGGTGGCCACGTTGGTGACCATGGTATGGGGCCCAGAATGTGAGCTCTTCTTTTTCCTGTGGTTTTGGAGCAGAGGGAAGTCAGCCAGGAGCTAAGAGGCCGTGTCTCTGCCTTGAACTGAACATAGGCCAGTGGTTACCTGGTGTTCTAGGGACCGGATTGTTCCATAGGATGAAGGGGCAGTAGGCCACACCTTCCCCTTTATCCTTTCTCTCTACCCCTTCCCATTAGAAGGACACATTCCAGGGGCACCTCGCTGGCTCAGTGGGTAGAGTGCAGGACTCTGAATCTCCGGGTTGTGAGTTTGAGCCCCACATTGGGTGTGGGATTACTTAAAAAGAAAATATTCAAAAAGAACAGCAACAAAGACACATTCAGTTCCTGTAGGAAGGCTCATTCATTGTCACCCCCAGGGAATGAAGCTGCGGAGCTCTCCTTCCGCCTGTCCTTTGTCACTGGCAAAGGTTGCTCTGAGGGGAGGCATTCTGAGCTGCGGCAGAAGGAGCCGGCAAGGTGGCCGTGTCCCAGGCCTGGCGGGAGATGCCAGGAGGCTCCGGAGGAAGAGGGAGTGCTGCCACCATGAGCGTGGAACAGGCTCACCATTGTGTCCAGGAAGACGGGGTGAGCAAGCCCGCCATCTCCAGGGCACCCCGTTCCAAACTGGAGCTTGGTCTGCACTCCATGGGGCTTAAGGAATGGGAAGAGCAGACGTATCCCCTGTGCTAACTGGGTCTTTGAGTCCTGATGACCCTACATGTTTTAGATTCCTTCAATCCTGATGGGTCACAGAGTTAGGACTGGGCCTACCCTGTGCTCGACTTCTTGACCACTGACCCTCTCAGGTGACTGAAGCTGCCAGGCTCCAGCCTTCGGGCTCGAATCCTCCTGTGGAGAACGCTTCGGCGAGCTTCTGGTTGTGTGGACTGCTGCTGGGAAGGGCCCTCGCTATGCTGGGAAGGGCACTGAATTTGGCTCAGAGATTGTCTGCTTCATCCTCTGAAGGTGTGGAGATTGCACATACACAAACAACCCCCCCCCAAGAGAAAAGGCCTAAAGTGTTCTTTCTGCCACCCCACTGGTTTATGCCCTAAGACTGGCCTCGTAGGGAGATTTTATCATCCTGACCTTTCTCCTTCTACTTGTGGACCCGTTAACCTTGTTCCTGCTGTTGATGTTCTTGCGAGGATGACTGCCAGAGACTAGAACTGAAATGGGATCCAGGCCGGGCACCTAGAGCTGCCCAGGCTTTTCCAGAGAGAGAGAGAGAGGGAGAGCTCGCTGTCTCCCCAGGAGCTGGTCAGAATGGTCACAGGGAGGGAGCTGGAGCCAGGGATGGGTGGACCTGAGGCCCTCCACTTCTAACTCCCGTGTGGGCGTGGTGCCCCCTCCCCGGCCTGCACACCCCTTTCCCCCATTGTGGAAGAAATGTGCGAGTCGGGGCCCCTTGGAAGCCAGTAAAGTCTCTGCTTGCCTGACTCTCCGCAGCTCCTTCACTGTGTTCTTCCCTGAGTCCCTACCATGTTTATTGATGTTGTTTTTTGCCATTGTCAGTGGCAGAAAGGGCCTGTGGTGACAGCTTTCCCTGGGGAGTGACTGTCCAACATCTGTAGGTTGCACCAGCCAAGCAATCCTGGTTTTCGGCTCAAGTAGTCCATTTGCTGCACATGCTTAGGGATGTCAAGCCTGTTCTGCAGGCCGGTCAGGTGGGGTCTGCTCTCAGTCCATGCTGACTCCTCGCTGCCCTTCCCCGAGCCCTCCCATCCTGGTCACCAGCATCCAGCCTGCTCGATTTTTCTCTACCAAGCCCCAGTGTAGTTTTCTGCCTCTGAGCGTGGGCCCAGCTCAGTCCAGGGAATGTCATCGGAACACGCCTGGCATCTAGGGAGCGGGGAAGGTAGCAGAAAGGGCAGGCTCTTGGGTGGCTGGCTCATGGGATCACTTCACAATCTTTCTCAGCAAAGTTGACTGCTTTTTTAGGCCCAAGCGAGGGTAGCTCATCAGTCACAAAACCCCACAAGGTGGTCTGCCCGTCTTTCTTGGGAGACTCAGCAGTGGGGTCTTCAGCGCAGGGTGGGCGCTTGCTGCTGTCGGAGACCTCACACTTGCGGTGTGAGCCCCCGGTTGGCTGCCGTGAACCCCAGGATCAGTGCTTTGATTTTTTTGGGTTCCCAGGGAAAGCTTCCCAGCTCTGGCTTTCACGTTGGGTCTCACTGTTGCCTCTGTCGGCCTGGATTCTGCTGAGACCAGATGTTCTGACTGAAGGGGCTGGCACTGCTTTCGTCCAGAAATGATTACTCCCATCTGTACCAGACATCTTGCCCCGTGCTCTGCAATCCTCGGCTCTTGGCTTGCAGCAGATAATACCTTCAAACATGCGGTTGCAATTTATTGGCCTTATAAGTTAATTTTAGTGGGTGTGCAGTTGATTGAAATCAAAGCTTAATGAAGGCCAGAGTCTGGGGGGGTGGCGGAGCAGGGCGGGAAGACGTTCTGTGTTCTTCCCTTGCTTCGGGTCTGAGATAATCTTCAAAAGACTTAATTAGCTTTTCTAATCAACCCTTCTTGTCTGGAAGAAGTTTACAGAATGAAACAAGGCTGGCGTCCCGGTGGCAGTCCAGAAACCCACGAGCCTCTGGGAGCGGCCAGGGTGCTTGGTGGATGGGCTTGACCCCAGCTCCCTGCCTTTTCTCCTCTCTCGGGGGCCATGCTAGAATCGTGGTCATTTCTGCCTCTTCCTCCTATTCTCTGGCCCTCTGTCATTTGACATTTGGGCAACACTGACTCTGGAAGGGCAGGGTATCCTTATTCATGTGTGAAGAAGGTTCGTTGCTGTGGTTTTGGGAGTCCTGGAAACTCCCATGTTCCCGGCTGCCTTCCCAGACCTTGTCCCTGGGCCCCTCAGGGCCCCCCCCCCCCCCCCCCCCCCCCCCCCCCCCCCCCCACTTTCATCGGACGTCAGCATCGGGCCTGGGGGATTTCAGCATGTCTGTCCTGGTAGGAATTGCAGAAAGCAGTGGGAGCTTTTCTGAAGAGAAGGGAGCAGCAGAAGCAGGGGCAGCAGGTAGGCAATGGTGGGAGGACCAGCTCAGACGGGAGGTGGAGACGGCCCAGGAGAAGTCTTAGGCCCACCGCCGTCCAGCCAGCTGCATAGTCGGGAGGAGCCGGGCCCCGAGAGGGCCTGGACTTCATTCTGTCTTCCGCCCTACTCGCTCGCTGACTTTGGGCCAGTAAGTGAACTCTCTGAGCCTCTGTTTCCTTATATGTTGAGGAGGTCAAGGTCGTTCTGCTGTCTTAGGGGCTGAGGGGGGCTCGCAAGGCTTCTCTTGCACTGACTCATCGGGTCCACGTGGTGACCTTTGAGCTGTCAGGAGGACAGGATTGTTCTCATTTTATGGTCGTTATCCTGTGGCTGTCTTATGTTCTGTGGACACAGGGTGTTTGGGTGCAGACGCAGTGAGGTAGCAGGCTCTGGAATGCGTCACCGGCCGCAGTGGAAGGCTGCGCATTCTGGCTGGGCCTCTGCTCCCAGCCCACCCTGGGACCTCAAGTAAATCCTGTCTCCAAAACGGAGTGAAGTAGTTCCCATCTGTGGTGACAGGCGAGTATTTACGACCTCGTTGTGCAGACACTGAAAACCCATTGTGCTCTGAGCACAGGGCACAGTGGGGAGTGCGTCAGGGACAGCCCCTGCCGTCGTGGGGCTCAGATTTTCGCAGCGCTTGAAGAGGTGCAGGCGCGCGCAGGAGGAACGGAGCAGACACAGTGCTTGCACAGGCTGGCAGGTGCGGGGAAGGGCACACCCAGGCAGGGAGGCAGGGAAGCCTGACTTTAGGAAGGGCTGGAACTGTGCGCGGATGACACGGCGTTTGCCCTGGTGCAGGAGGGAGTTCGAGTAGTCGGCGTGGAACTCCTGCCCTTGTAGCGCTGGCCTCAGCTGGTGTCCAGGAACTTGGCTTTTTGGAGGGTCCCTACCATTCCTTGATAAGAATGGCTCGTGGTGCTTAAACTCTTCACGCAAACATGGTGGTTTATGCCGAGCTCCTGCTTCCCTTCTGGGAGCCTGGAATTCTGCTGTGTGCTAGGTGGACAGCACTCTGGCAGTAAAAACCCTGGTCGCCTAGTCCGTGGGCGTCCCTGTAGACAGTGTCGCACACTTGCCGGGGGAACGAAGTATGCCGTGTGCGAGCCCTGGAAGAAGAGCCATGTGCTCTTACAGACTCGTGTCCGGTTTCCTCAGGACTCTTCCCTCCTGCCTCTCCTTTGGCTGCTCCTGCCTGGTCTCCTTCGGCTGGAATGACTCCTGGTGGCAAGACTCTGTGCTGAGCCCTGTGAGCCTCTCAGTGAATCACTGAGCCTTGGGTGGTCATGAAGAGCCCAGGCTCCACCGTGGTGCCTGGCAGAAGCAGGGGGAGGACGGCTTTGGTCCTAACTACTCGTCCCTCAGTCTGGCTGGGTGAAATCTGTAGCTTAAGGTCGCCCAGTGCCTCCACGACCAGAAACAGCTGGCCCTTACCTTCGGTCTCTGGAGTCACAACTCCAGCCCCCCTAGGAAGTGGGTGAAAGCACTGAGCAGGAAGGTGTGAAGGGGTGGCGGATCGTGTGGGAAAGTTCTGGAGCTGGATGGAGCCTGGGCCATTTGGTTTGGCCCCTCTGCCCTCTGTCCCTGCGCCTCCCCATAGGTCTGATGGCTCGTGATGCAGAACACTTTTTGTTCCTGCCCAGAGGTGTGGGACCTCTTCCCAGATAGGAAGGTCTCCAGTAGGCCCTGCGACAGGCCCCGCGTGCCGAATGTGCTGCACTCCAGGGACTGCTGGGCGGGGCCGGGGTCTGCGTCTGGCTTTTCGGCACCGTAATTAGTACTTGGGTTTTCACATGTATTGTTTGTATCTTCGGCCACGCGTACAGAGGGCCTCTGAGTACTGCCCCGCCTGCTGCGGGACTCTGGCTTGCCACTCCTCAGGCTTGTGTGAAAGTGCTGGAAGCACTTAATGGGGAAACCTGGGCCCCGCTCGGTTGTGCTGTTGTAACTGACTAGGGAAACGGGTCGAGAGGGTCCTGTTGGCTTTCCAGGGGATGGGGTTGCTGAGCTGGTCTGTGTCCTGCCCTGACAGTGTTGAGTTTCAGCTCTCCCGTGCCACCGCTCTGAAGCAGAGGTGTCTGCCACGGTTTCTCGAGCCCCTAAAGAGAGGGTCTGGACGAGCCGGCAGGATGCCCCCAGCCTGCAGGCCAGGAATGGGACCCCTTCGGCTGGCATCCTAAGGCTGCAGCTCTGGGTTTGGTGGCCGTGGCATGCACCGTCTGACTTTTATCTGCTAAAATAAAGTTAAATGAAAAGCAGGAGTGTGCAAAACACCGTTTTGTTAACAAACACGGTCCCGCAGATCATCAGCATCAGGGACTCTGATTCCTTTAGAACTTTTGGGTTCTTGCAAACTATATGGCACACGGTCACACTCTGGATTGTGCTGATCCATGTGCTGGGGTGCCAGTGCCCATGTGGAAGGAGGGCCCAGGTCCATCCAATGGTCAAGCTGTGCTCTTGGCTATGCTGCCTCCCAGGCTCTTGGTAGACCCATCTTTGTCAGGAGGCTGCTTTGTGCAGGTATCCAGGGTGGGTGGTCTTACGAAGGTTCAGCCAGCAGGCCCTCGTGGCCTCATTGAGGTGGGGGACCCCTCCTTCACAGATGTCCCAGAGCTGGGTGCTCAGTAGTGAGCTCCCACCTCCCGGCCGCTCAGTATAGTGTCCTTTGTTCCTCTGACTTTCTCCCTGACCTTGAACTAGCACCGCGTACAGCAGCATGGTTGTGGGTGTGTGTTCATCTTTACCAAATTCAACCTCACAGTCTGAGCCAAGGCCCCGAGCCCAGCTGCCCACCTGCACTGCTGTGGTAGCCCTAGTACATGGGGCCAGCCAGACCCCAGGGCTGGTCCCAGCGGCCCTCTTCTCGGCCACATGGCTGGGGCACCTTTCTTTCACTCTCTGGGTTTTCTTAATAATGTGTTCAGAGCCCTTGACACAGAATGGGTTCCCATCAATGGCAGCTCCTGGATGAGAGCGGTGGGCCTGCACCTCCAGAAGGCCTGGGTTGTCGACATTCTCGAGTCGTGGGCCAAGCGAGCCGGCAGGATCGTCGTCAGGGGCCCGGAGAGCCAGGAGATGGTCGCAGTAGTGCCAAGCATGGACGGCTCTCTCAGGTCCCAGAGCCAGGTCTGGAGCCCCTGCAGCAGCTCCCTTGTTTCTAGAGAGGCCTTTGTGGTGTGTCTGCAAGTAGAAAACTGTAAAAACCCCGTGACGGGCTGTAGAGGGCTGCAGCTGGGATCCAGATGGCGCGTCGACAGGCGAGCGGCATGAAAGCCACACGTGCCTGAGCCACAAGTCGGTGTGCTTGCTCGGGACTGGCACACCTGTGTGTCCTGGAGGGCATTTCCGCAGAATCGCTGTCCCGTGTCCACGGACGGGCTCGGACACGTGCTGCAAACTGTGGTGAAGGCGCAGGAGGACAGTTGCCATCTCAGCACGCATCTGCCAGCCCAGAGCCAGGTGCCTGCCTTTCTCCATTTTGGGCAGAGCCAACGGCAGCCCCCAGGGAAGTGCGGATAGGACCATGCTCACAGGGCAGGCGAGACCTTGGCTAAGATTAGGAGGAGGGAGGAGTTGTGCCCTTCTCGGCCCAGAGAGAGAGATTTGGGGATTCGGACGGCCGCCAGTGGCTGTGAATGTCTTGCGGTTTCCTGCGCGCTTCCTGCTGCCTCCACTGGGGTCTCACGGGTGCGCCCCAGCAGAAGCTGGGACACCTGCGTGGCGGGGAGAGCCCGCAGTCCCCAGACCCTCAGGGTCATGGCCGTCGGCTCTCTGTGGGCTCTCCAGAAGCCGCATCGTCGACCAGCACCCACATCCCTCTGTCAGGCAGGGAGGTTGCTTAGCCTCTCGTGGTGACAGGTTTGGAGCCGGTGAGGAAGGAATGTTGGTCTGCGCTGCGAGGAAGGAGGCCGGGTGTTACATGCCTCTCCAAGCAAATGGGAGGTTGTTCTTTCCCCCGGGCTAGAACTGCATTGTTCGCACCTGTGGGAACCACGTGCCTTTTTAGGTTCTGAGGACGTCCAAGGATGGCCAGAAAAACTAACTGCATCCGGCAGCCGGCTCCCTCAGTCCCTGTTTTAGGCCGGGAGGAGACAAGAAGGTATTGTTCTGGGGCCAGACCCCAGGCGCTGGTGGAGTGGCTCTGCCTCGGGGTTTAGTTCTCCTTGTCTTTGCCATACGCTCACTCCGCGAGCGTGGGGGTTTCCGTTGGAACGAGGGCCCACGTGACCTCCTTGTCACTGTCATGACCAAGTACCAGACACAGTAAAGAGTGTCCCTCAAGTCTCACCGCTGCTCCTCGGCGAGACCCCAGAAGCATGACAGACTGGACATGACACACGGAGTAGGGAAGGAGGAACTTCATGTAATCTGACAGTTTGGGATGTTTTAAGGGACAGTCTTCCTAGTTTGGGACGGGATCCCAGAAGGATTCCACTTGTTTTAAGTGGACTGACACTAAAATTGTGTAGTCTGAACTCCTTTCTGGCATTTCTGCTGCCGCCGCCTCATCTGTTCCCTCTCCCATCCCTCATCCACCCTGGTGGGCCCCGTCATCTCCAGCCAGATCTGAGGCCATGGGAGTTCCTGCCTTGAGACTGTCCCCCAGCTTGAAAGAAATGTCCAGGGACACCTGGGTGGCTCAGTCAGTTAAGCGTCTACCTCAGCTTCAGTCATGATCCCAGGGTCCTGGGATTGAGTCCCACATCGGGCTCCCTGCTCAGTGCGGAGTCTGCTTCTCCCTCTCCTTCTGACTGCCTCTCTCCCTGCTTGTGCTCTCTTTCTTTCACTGCCAAATACATAAATAAAGTCTTCTTAAAAGAAAAAAAAAAAGAAAGAAAGAAAAAGAAAAATGCCCAGACCATAAGCATCATTCCGAGTTGACCATTCTTTTCTCCACAGAAGCCTCGCTCCAGCCTCTGGGACTCTCGGGAGCGGGATCGGGGAGCTGGTGCACGCGGCATAGAACGCGGTTGTGTACTCGTCTGGGTTGCGCCCTATTTCTGGGTATATTCCCACATGTAAGGATGTCCCAAGAAAGGGTAGCTCGGATAGGACACTAACGACAGACTCAGAATCCCCAAAGGTACATTGAAATGGTGAAGCCATGACTCTGAGAATTAAATACAACAGGTCTGAGTGGAAAATGACATTCTTGGGTCCAGCGTACCACGTACTTAAAAATCTAGGATGTGGGAGACAATTTTATGACAACACGTTAAGAAGAAACATTGCATCGGAGATGAGTGGAAGCTCTTCTGTGTCCATGTGAGTGGGGCATGGGGGCCAAGAGCGCGGCTTCGGCCCTGGGCTCCCGGGTGGAGCAGTAGCCTCGTACCTGAGCGGTGCGCTGGTCCCTGCTGTGCACTGGGTACATCAGAGCAGGGCATTGATTTCTCGGACCCCTACAGAAGAGGGTAGCCAAGGTGCAGGGACTTAAAATCATGTCTTACGAGCAATAACGTGACAATGGGAAGGCCAGAGAAGAGAAATCTTGGGGTTTATGTAAGCTGTCTTTAGATATTTAGAAGGACTACATGAGAGAAGGTTGTTAAATTATTTTGTGTGGTTCTGCCTGACAGTGCGCATTTTCACTCCAGTCCAGTGCAAACTGTTTGAACGCTTCAAAACGAAAACAGTGGCCTTGGTAAACTAGTGAGTTCTCTGTCCCTGGAGGCATGTAAGCAGAGTTTTGACCAACTTAAGATGTTGGTAATTGGTGCTGTGGTGCTCAGGGTCTGCCTCACACAGGCCCTGATACAGCCACTACATCCCGGGCAGTCTGAGCTTGGAAAGACGCCACTGAGCCTGCAATCCAGCTCCTTCGTTTTGCAAATGGGAAATCAGTCTTTGGCATCACACTGGTGCCAGATAAATATTCCTTGCCTTTCTCTTGGCATATTCACACTCCAGCATCGGGGAGGGGGTTGCTCACCTTATGATGCCCCTGACTGGTCTTGGGGGCTTGGGAGTGATGGCATGGGCCTCTGCGTCTGCTCCAGCCTCCCGGCCCAGCTCCCATGTGGCAAAAAGGTCACATCTGAGTGAAGCCAGCCGGGGCCAGCTCCCAGCAGGTGTGTCCTGGCTGTGGTGAACTGGGAGGGTCGTGGCAGGTGACTCATCACCTGCTGGGGGCCTCCATCTTGGGAGCACAGATCTGGCTCTTCTCCCTGGAGGGGATTTGAAAGGAAGGAGGGAAAGCCGATGATGTCACGGTCCTTTCCAGTCCCATCTTCCCCGTTGGGTGTGCAGCCCGGTGTTGGCTGAGACTGGGGCTTGGGTAATTCAGGCTCACAGCTCACACTTCCAGAACCAGCATCTGTGCTAGGGCTCCACACACGGCCTGGCTTCGCACACTCCATAAAGCTTCAGGGGCCGGGATATTTTCTTTCCTCCGTTCTTTTGTGAAATAGGTCTTTTTGCGCGGGAGGTGTTTTGTTTTCCCTCTGGGGGAGTCCTATGGTTGAAAAGTTATGGACACAGAATCCGTGTCCATGATTGTGACATGATTCAGGAGCAGGAGTCATTTTCTGGGAGAAATGATGCTGAACTCCGAGGACAGGACAGTTAACTGGCACGTTGGCCTTTTAGTTGGTCCACGTTCAGGCATCTAACTGATGATAGAGTGTGAACGTGACCGGGTGCTTCATTGTAATTGTGCTGCTGCAGAGCTAGCCCTGCCAGTCACGCCACGTGCTCCCGGCTGGTCCAGGGCACTGACCAGCTTGGGTCAGTGGGGCCCTGATCTTGAGCTTACAGAACCCGTATCTGCATGTTGAAATCAAGTACAGTTTCCAGACTTGGGGAGCCAATGCATAGCTACCCCAGCTCCTTGGTGCCACCGTCTGAATTCCCTGCCCTTCCTTTGCCTTAGGGCACCTTCACCCTCAGGGCGCCTGGCTGACTCCCGGCAGTGGAGCCCGCGACCCTTGAGCTCTCGGTCGTGAGTTCGAGCCCCATGTTGGGAGCAGAGTTTTCTTTGAGAAAAATCATTTAAACAAATAAAATATTGGGGGGGGGCAGGTGAAAAAAAAAAAAAAAGTTAGTGTTTTCCGTTACTGGGAAAGTGTTGGAAGCTGCCGAGACTGTGTGTGGTTAAATGGGTTTGCTCTTCGGTGAGACCAGCACGGAGGCTGACTCCGCTCTGTCGTTCTCCCCCAGCTGTGTTCCTGGAGCTTCCCGAGGCCCTGCTGCCTCATGGGTCAAGTCCCCCCGGGGGCTGGGGTGCTCCTCCAGTGTCCCTGCGTTCTGTCCCTGCGTTGTCCACCTCCCGTATCCTTCACCTCTTCACTGGCTGTGGGTTTCAGGCCTAAGAAGAGCCCGTGCTTTTGTCTTTGGGCCTCTGTGCGTTAACGTTCTCTGAGCTGCTCTCTTGACCAGCGCATTCACTGCAGGAACTCCGGGCCTTGCCTCACACAGCAGTGCCGTGGCCGTTGGTGCTGGGCCTGTCCCCCCACCCTCCCTGGATGGCTGGGGCCTATGAAGTGATCCAGAGCTGGCAGAGCCCCGGGTAGGGCCAGGTGGCTTCCTCTGTAGCCCGCTCTCTCTCTCCCGGGCCCCATTTGGTCATTGGTTCACGTCGACATATGTGCAAGGGCCCAGGCGCGGGGCGGTGGCGGTGGTGGAGCCACCTTATTGGAATGGCATGTTAGCGTTTAAACAATATTAATACTGTTTGACTCATTAAGTATACAAAGGCCAGTTAAAGTGCTTCCATGTGTGAGCTGTTAGTTCTGGCGGGCGACTCTTCAGATGGCTTCATGTGGTTTCAGACAACATTTTAGCACATTCTTAAAATACCCACAAAAGCCTTTATGTAAAAACTCATAAATGTGAGCCACATAAAAATTATTTTTTTCCTGTTTCATGTCATTATGATCAAAGTACAGTAGGTAAGAATAAATTTTCAAAAACTTGTTGAGGTCCCTCTTTAATTAATGCTTCACTCGCAGAGCAGAGCCGTAAACCATGTAATGGGGAGCTGTCTGTATGCCCCGCAGTCACCCTGCCATCGGCCTGCTCACCACGGCCCTGACGGCGCTTGCCAGAGAGGCTGGCGTTTCTGGGAGATCCTGATCCGGCCCCTCCTCATGGCACAGTCCTGTGCTCCCTTTGTCTTGGAGCGTCAGGTTGAGACTTGCTGCCGCCCCGGTGTCTGGAGATGCCCTTTGGTGAATGGAATGCGGGTCCATCATTGAATTGTTGTGGTGTCGGGGCCCTGCCTGCGGAGCCCGGGTCTCAGCACGCCCGTCTCACCCCGCTGAGGAACACCCTGACGACGGGAGAGGGAGTAGATTCCTAGCCAGGACGACAGCATCGCCTCCAACACGGCTGCCATTCCTTTGTGGCAGATCCGATCGACTGTAAATTAGGGTACTAGCTGGTGGAATACGACCTCAGCTGCGAAAAACAATTACCGAGATCGTGTGGCTCCCGGGAGAAGCGCTAACGAGTCCCTGCCAAGCGCAGAGGCCGAACCCAACACGGCACCGTGGCTCTGCTTGTCGTTTCGTAAAAGTTCGGCATCTGGACAAAGACTGGAAGGGGATTTGGAAAAATGAGATCTATGGGATAAGTTGATACGTGGTATTCTGGGCTAATTTTTCAGTCTCCCTGTTTTAGAATGTCCTTGCAATGAATTGCTTAGTTTTGGAGAAAAGAAGAGCAGTAGAGGTCAGAGTTAAGTTTGCATTTTGCCTTCCTGGTCTCCAGCATCTTGGCAGCTTGGGTCCGGTCACTGTGGCCCACAGAGGAAGCTGAGGATGCCAGGGACAAGCTGCCCGGAGTGGGAGCCGGGCCACTGGGTGGGGCGTTGGAGTGGAAATGGCCAGTTCCACCTTGTAAAACATAATGCGGTTGTTCATTTTCCGGAAGAAAATAAATCTAAGGGACGGGACAGAGGGGATGGACTGCAGCTGCCTGGCGCTTTGGAGCAGGTCTCCAGGCGACGTCATCAGGGGCTCTCGGGCCCCCAGAGTCTCTCTGGGCTCCCTTCTGGGGTAGCCTGGCCCGCTTTCCCTGGTATCCTGGCACACAGAGGGCGTGGGGCCTTAGACAAGACCAGTGCCGCTCTCTGGTCATGGGGATCGAGCCACGCGCTGTGGGGTGGGGGGGCGGGAAGGGGGAGAATGACCACTGGGTGTCCGCCTTTACTCCTGGATGGCCAGCGGCAAGAAGGGATTATTGGCCCTTCCTTCAGACCAGCATGAGAGAAGCTGCAGATTTAGAGCTTCCCTTTTGATGTGGGGCTGCTCTCCCTACAAGCCAACCAAGGGGGAAGCCGAGTGCTGGAGCAGCCCTCCGTGTCCGGCAGGACTGGGATCATATTAGCTGGGCTGCTCTTCCCTCGGTGGTGCTGGTGTGACTCCTAGGGAACTTGGATCTCTGGATTCTGTTCCACGCCCACCTGCCCATCGTGTGTGTGCTCTGCGTCGCACTGGCCTGGGGCCGGTCCCCTCCATGTGTCTGTCCAGCAGGCCCACTCACCGGGCATCCACTGCACCAGCCCCGCCTCCCAGGGTGACCAGGGCTGTGAGGGTGGGCAGTTGGGGTGAATCTCATTGGACAGCTTAATCACCATGGAGCCTGTGGGGACGGAGAGGCAGGGACAGGACATGGCGGCCGCAGCGGGCTGGAACCCCAGCGGGCAGGGGAACAGACCTCGTATGCAGCCTTTGGGCCCCCACGGGCCCTGTGGTGGGTTGGCCCCGTGGCACCTTATGGCTCAGCAGGAGGCTGTGGTTCTCACGGGGAAAGACGCTTCCTTTGCTCTGATTGTTACAAAGAATTCTTGTGTACTCTTCACCCACATTCTCGAAATGTTAGCGTTAATCATGTGTATTTTTATTATGTAACAGCTTTATTGAGAATTCACGGACCTGTTTATTTTTAGTACGTATTTTTGTTACTAAAATCAATAATAGTCTTTAGTCAGATTATTTACTTTCCTATTTTTTTTAATCTCAAGAGTCCTATAAAGTAGGTATTACCGTTCTTATTTCATAATGAAATGAGGGCCCAGTTCAGGTGGTTGGTCCCTGGGAGCACTTAATAAAGAGTTGGTGGCTGGGGAAGGTACGGCTGCGGCTGGTAGTGGGGGGGGCCCGTGCCACACCCCCCACCACACACAGCCGCTGCTCGCTGCCACACGCGTGCTGCTGGCCCGCCTCCGCCACGTCTGAGCCTGTGCTCACACACGATAGCGCCCTCCTGGCGGGGCCCAGCGTGCCTGCCACGCTGTGGATGCCGAGGTTAATTGGGGTCAGAGAGGCCATAGACGCGCTGGTAAAGAACATGCCGGGCCACAGAGACGCGTGTTTTCCAGCGTTCCGGTTGGTCGGCGGCAGAGTTTGAGGCCCCACACAGCAGCTGCTGACCCACCTCCGCCCCCGGCAGCCCGGCTCTGCCATACTGTCGCCTTGAGTCTCTTGGATTTGGGACCCTGGCCTGATTTCCTTTTCTCCTCTGGCCTTTTCTTGTGTTTGTTCTTAGGAGTTTTTCCGTGTCGACTCAGACCTGAGTATGGAGCTCTGCCCTAAGCTCAGCTCTTCATTTCCGGCTCCAAAAGACCAACAGAAACCCAGGCAGCCGGGGCTTGGAGGGAGGCGGGGAGGGTTGGGGGGGCTCGGGGTGGGGAGGAGTGTGCTACTCTGGGTTTTGCCCCTTTATCCCCCCTGTGAATTAGTCATCCCGGAGGGTAGCAGTAATCCCCATCGAATGTCCATCCCATGTCACACACTTTGCTGGGTCCTTCCTCTGGAAGGAACGTGCAGCCAGAGAAGTTTTGTAAGCTTGCCCAAGACCGCAAAGCCTGAGTTAGCGGCAGAGCTCGAACTCCAGTTCATCCTGAGCCCCTGGTCTTTCCGGGACCCCTGCCCCCAACCAGCAGGTACTCAGGACATGCGCAAGAGTCAGGCCCGGAACCATCACAGGGAGGGAGGGAGGGGCCTTCCTTCCAGACATTCAGGAGAAGCTTTGCCGAATGAACCCCTGGGCTGATCTGTAATCCGACCGGCTTGGCGTCTCATGGCACGTGGCCTGTTTCCGGCAGGTACTTTGAAGGCGGAGTCTCATCTGTCTACCTCTGGGATCTGGATCACGGCTTTGCTGGAGTGATTCTCATAAAGAAGGCTGGAGACGGATCCAAGAAGATCAAGGGCTGCTGGGATTCCATCCACGTGGTAGAAGTGCAGGTACACTCCCCGGCCGACCTGTCTCTCGAAGCGGTGGGAGGATGCTGTGATCCGTAAACCCCGTCACTCCTAGAATGCCCCAGAGCCGGTTCGATTAAGACACATCGGGATTGCCGTGGTCAGTAACGATAAAGACCCTGTGGTTGCAGAGTCGGTCCCTTTAGAGACCAGCCAGGGCTTTATAAGGTCGTGCTATGGCCCCACATCCAAGGAAGGGACATGTGAGAATGACCCCAGCTCAGGCTCAACCCTGGGGTTCTGTCCTCTGTGTCCTCCCACAGGAGAAATCCAGCGGTCGCACCGCCCATTACAAGCTGACCTCCACCGTGATGCTCTGGCTGCAGACCAACAAATCCGGCTCCGGCACCATGAACCTCGGAGGCAGCCTGACCAGACAGGTGGGGCACGGGGTGGCCTCTGTCCGACGGGTCTCCCCTGACCAGACAGGTGGGGCACCGGGGCGGCCTCTGTGCCCGACGGGGTCTCCCCTGACCAGACAGGTGGGGCACCGGGGCGGCCTCTGTGTCCGACGGGTCTCCCCTGACCAGACAGGTGGGGCACCGGGGCGGCCTCTGT
>NW_019154122.1:6073609-6075547 GCF_002288905.1 Enhydra lutris kenyoni
CCGACGGGTCTCTGCAGAGTCAGAGGTCCGGTCCTGAGGGCTTTTACTTTTGGGTCAAGGTATTTACATTAAAACGTTCCTGGGACAGTTAGGATGGACGTCTGATAAGGTAGAATGAATGAATGTCACTGCTGTGACTTAGATCCCTCCGGTGCGGACCCTTAGTTGCAAGTGACAGATGTAAAACCTGCCATTAAGCAAAAATGGAAACGAGGCAGTTCAGCCAACAGAGGAATTCAGGGTTTCTGTGGTGTGACTGGGCCTAGGACATCAGGACTCCAGGAGCGCTGTGGCGAGCCCCGGGCTGTCCTGGAGGAAAGAGCTTCTCTTTCAAAATTCGGTCTGCCCTAAGCCCAGAAATGTCTCCCTGGCTTCAGTTACTTGTATCCACCAAAGAATCATTCCCCCCCTCTTTTTTTTTTTAAAGATTTTATGTATTTGTGAGAGAGAGTGCATGCGCACAAGCAGGGGGAGTGGCCGGGAGAGGGAGAAGCAGGCTCCCAACTGAGCAGGGAGCCCGATGCGGGGCTCCAACCCAGGACCCTGGGGTCATGACTGAACGACCCAGGCGTCCCCACAGAATCTTCCTGAGGCTGAGGGGCACGAAGCCGTCCAGCCAGAGTGCAGGTTGTGTGGCTGCCAGGGTTGGTATCGATTGAAAAGGGGGTGGTTGCCTGTAGTCAAATCCGGCTGCTTCTTGCCAGCGGGGGGAGGCTGTGGGCCGGCAGCGGGCGCCGGGCACCCATGGGGGTTCTTTGTGCAGAGAACCAACGGGCGTTCTCTCGCCAGTGGGGGCGGGCGGCAGGCTGCTGGGGCGTCGTAGCCAGCGTCTCTGGAAAGGAGCCAAAGGGCCGAAGTCAAGCTGAGGACCCACGCAAGCGGGTCTGCGGGCCTTCCCGCAGGTGCCCTGTCGCGGCTGGGACACAGCGAGCCCTGGGGGGCACCTGGCCTCCCGCCCGGCGGAGCGGAGCACCAGCCCCCACCTGCTGCGCTCCCGGCCTAGCCGGCAACACTGCCCAGAGCCCTTGTGTGTCGGTGAGAACAGGACGCTGTCAGGCCCCTCACGCTCCTTCCCTGCAAGAAGATGCTACCTTAGTCGCAGGCCCCCCCTCCCCCGCCCCCTGTGTGCTAGTCGCCCGCAGGCAAGCCGAGTCTGCCAGCCTTCTTCCCTGGCAGCCTGAGGACGCCTGCCTGTCCACCTGCAGCCTGGTCCCAGACCGGCGTCAGCAGCACCAGATAGCTCGTCGGACACGCAGGCATCTTTGGCCCTACCCTGACCCCCCACCCTGGGATCTAAATGTAACGTTTTCTAGGTAATCTCTGTACACATTGACAACCGACACACCTCTTTCAGGCTCCGCACCCCATCCCACCGCGGGCGGAGGGTGCCCCCCACACACACACACAGTTCTCTGCGCACTGGCGGGGCGGCCTGCAGTTCGGCTTCCTCCGACACTGAAGTGGGCGTCAGATCCCACAGGGGAAGGGCTCAGCCCCACAAGACTGCCCCCCGACAGATGCCAGTGTCAAGTCCAGGGTGTCCCCTGTGCTCCTGACCGACCAGCTGCGAATCCTCCTGGGGTTCGATTACTTTGCTGGAGTGGCCTACAGTGACTCGAGAACCCCGTGGACTCATTAGATGGGCGCAGCCTGACAGAGGGAGCAGAGGAGACAAATCAGCCGCCCGTGAGGGGATGCGTCGGGTCAGGTCTTAAAGGAGTTTGTCCTCTCGGAGTGGAGCTTGGGGCCCAGCATGGTGGCACTGGGAAATGTTCTTTGAAGCCCTCTTCTCCCCAGCCTGGAAATCGGGGGGACTGAGAGTTCCTTGGGCCACCAGCCCCCATTTTAAGGCGCTTTCCAAAATCACCTCGTTAACACATGCCCAGTCGTTGTGGGAAAGGGGCTCTTTTTTTTTTTTTTTTTTTTTTTTTTTTTTTT